>NW_027633520.1:12500-20000 GCF_053919585.1 Euprymna scolopes
CTGGACCTCTTACATATACAATTCTTCAAGCGTACTCATGTATCATTTCGTCGATTCTATCATCTAATTTTGATATTAAGCTGATCCTTATAGGATAAAATTAGATCCGTATGAAAGAAGGTCAATGAATATAGTTTTTGTTTGTTCATGATTTATTATACTGCTAAACTAAAGAAAAATTAAGAAAATAAAACCTTTTCTATTTCATCTCATTGTTGAACATTGTTTGTAACACCTTGTTTGTTTTTAATAATCAGGATTTTCAAACAGTTATGGATCACATTTCTTCACTTCAAGATCGTTTTATTTATGTATTTCCGTATCCCTTATTAACTTTTTTCTATTTTTTAAAACTCTTTCTCGTATATCTTCCCATTCTATTGATTTCCTCTCGTATTATTTGTTCTTTTATGAATCCTTTTTTGTTTTTGTTTTCTTTTTTTGTTTTTGTTCTCTATTCGCTTTCTCCTTGACTCGCTATCTTATTACTACTACTACTACTACTACTACTACTTTATTTCCAATTGCTACTTCTTTTTCTCCTTTTTATGGGTTTATATTTCTTCACAGCTGTTAATTAAACCTTGGAGAATCTCCAATGGGGATGTGGGTATTTATAGAAAACAAGGCCGATAGCCATTAGTCGCGTGCTCTCGTGTAATGAATGAATGCGTGAATGTAGGATTGACATGAAATTTTCAAAGAAAATCTAAAATGACCGAGAAATTGGCTGAAATGACTTAAATAAATAAAAAGTAAATGACCTAGAATGACTTTATTGAACTTAAGGATGAATTGAATGACCTTAAGAATGACTTGAATGCTTAAAAATAACTGGAAACCTTCAAAAACAACTTGAATGATCTGGAGAATGACTTGAATGGCTTTGAGGCTGACTGATTGTTAGTGGGTAATCATTTTACATTGAATTAATACAGAACAGTGATCCCCCTCTTTATATCACAATAAGTACAGCATGTAGTAAGAACAGATACTACACTTTGATCTTAGCCAAGGAAAGGGTATTTATTTGCTCTCCCACCGAGCAAATTAGGCACAAGGCCGATTTTTAATGTGAGGAGTTAAGGGGAAATGGGGACCAACTCCCCGGGGAGTAGGGAAGCTGGATAGTGACAATTGGTATGAAGGGTTGCCCCTACATTGACCAACGTCTTATATGTGGGGCTGCCCCCACATATGGTCTTTGCTTGCAGTATCTGCCGGAACAGATCCTACACTTTGATCTTGATCAAAAGGCGCAGAAAATCTTTAAAAGCGAAGAACAGCATCTATTAACAACAGACCTTTGATCTCAACCAAAAAGGCCAAGCACAAAAGTGTTACGGACAGACCGACAGACCGACCGACTGACCGACCGACGGAGTGACTTATAGAGTCGCTTGCACGCGACTAAAAATTGTATTTACTCAGAAACTGTCATTGGATACGTTTCTTCTTATTTGCTGAGCTGTAATATTCAGATTATCTGATTAAATAAAACACAATCTAAAAGGAGTTACCGCTTAATATCTATCGACTTGTTTATCACCGAAATCCAGCATCTCAAATGAATTTCCCAACAAAATGCATCGGCTTATCCTTAAAAGGCAACATGAATTGGAACAATTACATTGGATATATCGCAGAGAAGATGGGCTACCTTTGCCGTGCTAGAAAATTACTCACACTAAAGATATAGTCTCAAATTATGTGCAAGTGACAGTAAGTTTCGTTTGGGGTAAACCAGAATAAAAGAAAATCTAATTTAAATCTTAAGCTGATGCTTAAAAAATTAAATCCAATTTTAGGTACAACAATGGTCTTTTAATGCTAAGCTGACAACTGTGCAATTTTGTTTTGATCTCTCGTGGGAATATTGTTATTCATGAAAGAAATTGTATACTTCTATAACTTGTCGTCGGGTGTATTTTTTTATATTTGTCGAGCAGGCTATCCGAATGAGTAATACAAATCTACGCAGTATTTCTGTGGCTCAACATCTGTCAATGCAGATAGCCTGTTAATGCGATTTTAAATCGGCCATATTTGTCGACATGAATATGTATGAAGATTCATGCAACGAAACTGCAAACTCAATGGACGAAATATTTACGTTTATTTCTGTCGGAACTAGCACCCCCATTCCATCTCTCTGCCTCTGTCTCTCTCTTGTATCTATGTCTTACGCGATGAAAACCTGTCGTGAGGTATTTTTTATCGCATTTTGTAGATTCTCTTATGTAATATGTTCCACCAAAGTAGTTAATAAAATTGCGCTTAAGCTGAGTAAAAAACAATGGTAAATCGTTTTTTTCTTTTTTAGATGCGTCCATTCGATTTGCGTGTTCATCGATGGAAATGTTATTAAAAATGCAAGCATCATGGACCAAATTTGACCTTCAAATAATAAAACGCGGTTAAATGGATTTGTGAAGGATAGACATTATATCATTGACGATTGTGATTGGGTATTCCATTTGCCTTATTTTTATCGGATTTAGGTGTAAACCCCATGTAATAACAGGCGATTGCCTTCTTTAATTTAGAAAGTTGCTTATTGTTTACTGCTTAAGGCAACTAAACAGAAAAATACCGACGGGGCTGCACAGGAATTAAAAAGAAAGTAGTAACTTTTTTTATAAAAATGCGCTGGTTTTCACGCCCTGCATTAAAAACTTTTACCACATTTCCCTATAACCGGTTTAAAATACAAAAGTCAAGTATTATGATCTAATAGTGCTCTAGACAAAAACACTACTTTCGAACGAGGCACTGTGACCAAAGAGACTACTGTTGATTTTATGCAATGTGCCCTTCTGCTTGTGGCCATATAAAACTTCTACGAAGCCACTATTCGCCCATGTATGGATTATTGTTGCTATATTACAGCTGGCGCATCTGCTACTAATCCCTCGCTCTTAGACAAGGTTAAAAAAAGCGGCATCATCCTAACAGGTCTCGTTTTTCCAACTATACTTAAACCTCTGTCTTTACGACAAACTGTTACAGGTCTATACCTGTTTTATAAGTATTTTAATGAAAAGTAACTCGACGAGCTCCAAGCTCTTATACCCCATCGATATAAATACCCTTGACAAAGCCGATAAACAACAAAATCTCACCCCTACACTCTAGCGATTCCTAGATGCCGGAAAACTTTCTACTGAAATACTTTCTTTCCCTCGAACTGCTAGACTTTCGAATTCACTTTTGGGTCTCTGTTTTCTTGACTATACTGACATACAGAAGTTCAAGTGTAATAGAAACGGGCATCTTGCTGTTCAACTTCCTACGTAATAACTCTACAAATGTTGTCCAAAAATTAGTCTTTGTCATACACGTGGGTGTTGTGCCTTGTTTGGATTAGCAATATTGTGACCCTTTGGCGGTGATCATAGCGTAGTATTTGTGTTAACTGTGGCAGGTAGGACCAAGACCAAAACATTATTATTGTTATTATTAATTAATTGATATTATTCTCAATAGATTAGAAAAAAGTGGTTGACAACTGAAATAATAAACAACTACAAAAGAATGTGATTTTGGAAAATACAGGAAAACATAATTTTTGGTTTGGATAAACAAATAATCAGATTTATCTTACGTCAGCGGTTGGTGTCTAAGATACATGATAATATGTAGATTTGGTAGATACGAGTGTCGTTAGCTTAACATAAGAGAAAACAGACGATTTAAGGGAGCGTTGGTCTCTCCATAGCGTAGGGAGCAGTGTTTTCTCAGGTACTGAAGATGTCGGCCGGAAACATGAAAATAAATATTCGTATATTTTCAGGTATGGCTTGTATTTATTTACACCTGTTAAAAAGTACTGTTGTCTACAACTGTTTCGATGCATCCACGTCAATCGTTTCCTGTTTGAACTGTTGCAGTTAAAATATACACACTAGACGATCAACTAAACGATACGACGTATATACATACAGGTATTTACACGCACATTTTTTTACAATGTAGTCAGCACTTATCAAGGCCCGGAAGCCACTCTAGGATAAGGGTTATTACGTGTACAGTACGTTAGTATTGAGAAATTTTAAAAAAGTGTCTTACTTAAGGGAGAGGTTCATCAGGAATTTGTTTATGTTGGACTTGAAGATATCCAAGTTGTAGTGAGGAGGGAAACAGGCAAACGGAACAGAGTTCCACAGGCGTGCACTTACTTTTTGGTTTTGGCACAGATAAAGAGTATGGAACATTTTTGACAGTGGTTTCAGCTAGACGGGTGTGTATCATAAAAGATAAGCGAGAGGGCAGAGATTGGAGATCAGACGAGCACTTGCCATAGAAGATACGATAAAATAAATACAGCTCGCAACGTATTTCCTGTGGAAGAGAGGTTGCAGGGAAGAGAAAAGTGCATCCCCCACTAAGCCACGAAGCCTATTTTGAATATACAGATAAAATCTAACCCCCCCCCCACGAGTAAACATGTACATTGTTTTGGAATATATTAATATGACCCCCCACAACGTAACAGGATGAAAACGCAATAATATATATATATATATATATATATATATATATATATATATATATATATATATATATATATATATATATATATATAAATTCTTGGTACAGCAAAATGGAAGGAGAAATTTCAAAGGAAACACATAATTTAATTTAAATCAAAGAAACAAAAAAACGGGCAGGTGGAATTGTTAAAATTTCCTTAAGGCCTTATCGTCTGACCCTCTAAGAGGAAACGCCAGAATGATAAATTAAAAGCTAAGAATCGAATGAGGAAAGAGGGAAATTGGTTTCAGTTGGAAAACCAGTGGGAGAAATATATATATATATATATATATATATATATATATATATATATATATATGATGAAAATAATGGAAATAGTATTCCGACAAAATAGAGAAAATAAAAAGGAACAAACCGTATTATGTGTTCACCAACGTTTCGTCTTTATTTCGAGACTTCCTCTGGATGAATGAAATTAAGAAACGAAAAAATATACCAGTACAAAATATTTGAAAAAGTTTCACGTGCACAGTGTGACGCAGTTCTATTTAAGAGAAACGGAAAATTGATGTTGGAAATTCAAAAAGGAAGGGGGGCTGGCGCTGTTAAAGAGAAGGAAATTTTAGTGACGTCATATAGTCGTTAATTTAATTTTAAAACTATGAGCGCAAGTTTTTATTCTTATTGGGAAAAAGATATATCTGTTGAAATTTAAATATAAGTTTGTAATGAAATGAGTGTTTTTTATGTAATTTATTGATTGATTATTACAGGGGGTGTTTGAATGGTGTGAGAAAGTAAACCTGTGTCCACAGTTAAATAATGTTATTTTAATAACAGTTTACTTATTAATGGCGCTATGTTATAGAAACCTCCACGTTGTTTAATAGTGCTTGAAATTGCGATATGACGTCACTAAAATTTCCTTCTCTTTAACAGCGCCAGCCCCCCTTCCTTTTTGAATTTCCAACATCAATTTTCCGTTTCTCTTAAATAGAACTGCGTCACACTGTGCACGTGAAACATTTTCAAATATTTTGTACTGGTATATTTTTTCGTTTCTTAATCTCATTCGCCAAGAGGAAGTCTCGAAATAAAGACGAAACGTTGGTGAACACATAATACGGTTTGTTCCTTTTTTATTTTCTCTCTCTCTCTCTCTCTCTCTCTCTCTCTCTCTATATATATATATATATATATATATATATATATATATATGCATATATATATATATATATATATAATTCTCACTATTCAGGTGGTTTTAAATCAGTAAATATTTCCAACTGATGTTTCAAAATCTTTTGTCTACCTAGCCTGTGTAGACAAAAGATTTTGAAACATCAGTTGGAAATATTTACTGATTTAAAACCACCTGAACAGTGAGAATTATATATTTTTTTTCTCTCACTGGTTTTCCAACTGAAACCAATTTCCCTCTTTCCTCATTCGATTCCTAGCTTTTAATTTATCATTCTTACTTTTCCTCTTAGAGGGTCAGACGATAAGGCCTTAAGGAAATTTTAACAATTCCACCTGCCCGTTTTTTTTTGTTTCTTTGATCTTTTTGATTTAAATTAAATATATATATATATATATATATATATATATATATATATATATGTATATGTGTGTGTAATGTGTGTGTGTATGTAAGTGTATATTGTGTGCGTGCGCGTTTCTTGAAGCATTTTAAAACTTCGAAATCTAAATAAAAAGAAGCATTCCAATCCTCAGTTAAGTCATTTATTATTTTACAATCTTTACATTAGTAAACATTAGTATTCTAAATTCGATTAACCAAGATTTGGAGATCAACTTTTTGGTATCGTTACTAACGAGATAGTGTTGGGAGTTGAGCAGCAAGATGTTTGTTCGCATTAAATTAAAACTTCTGCATCTTAGTAAAGCATGGGGAAGCAAGACCCAGGGAGGAAATTCCAAGGTCTTGCAGTTCGAAAGAAAAAAAAAACGATTAGAGCAGAAGGCTTTTCGCCATCTTAGAATCTCAACATTGAAAAGGTGGGATTTTTTATGCTTGCCGAGTTAGTCGATAGTCTACATGTAAAGAAGCCACAATTGTTATGAGTTCATTCTTTGTGATTCCTAGGGCTAGGACAACAGCATATTCTTTTAATTGTTTTGACACTCGGGTATTTATCCGTTGATACAGTATATGCTTTTTTATAGAGCGATGTTGTTCTCGGTTGATTAACTGTGTTTAACTGTGTCGGATATATATTCGAGAGTAAAAACAATGATAAGAGTATGCTGTTGTCATAGCCCTAGTAATGACAGGAGCTTGCATTCTTTATTTGAGGAGTTTGTTTATTGTTTACTACCTACCGCGACAAAAAAATAACACACGGAGCTGATCAGGCTATAAAAGTGCTCGTAATAAGTGAAAGGTATACAACATTACAGCGATGAAACGATTGTTGGAGTTTGGCCAATAATGAGGCCCCTATTAAATTTGACCATCATTTTTGGACTCTGTCAAACAGGGGGAAAACCTGGTGGTAGATGTTCTGGCCTAGATGTAGCAACAATAATTGTATGCATAAAGAATCGAAACTAAATCGGAAATCGTTGATGGTATATATAGTGTTGGCAGTCATTTACACCTTTCTACTAGCCAGGGTGGGCGTCCGGCGTTGCCCGGTTGTAAAATATGATATTTTAATTTATGCAGGTTTCGTATATATTATTATAGAGTCAATTCTCTAACAATTCATTATTACTAGGGATAGGACAACAGCATATTCTTTTCAATTATTTTGACTCTTGAGTATGTATCCATTTATATCTTATATGCTTTTATATAGAGTGATGTGGTTCTCGGTTGATTAACTGTGTCTAACTGTGTCGGATATACACTCGAGAGTCAAAACAATGAAAAGAATATTCTGTTAATTATTACATACTACATTTTTCCCAATATACAGTAGTGAATCTAAAATTTAAAAAAATATGATATGGGTGCCATCAGTTAGACTCGAAATCGAA
>NW_027633520.1:22500-39230 GCF_053919585.1 Euprymna scolopes
ACCTTCCTTGCAGCAGCTTTGGCAATGCTCTCAATGTATATATTCCAGTTCATATTCCCTGTAAACGTTAGGCCGATGAGTTTAAAAGAAGTACTTTCAGGCAATGTGTTCTTGGCCATTGCCCATTGCTATTGGTGGTAGAGAAGGTTTCTTGTAGTTATTGAAGGAAACAAGCTTAGTCTTAGCAGCATTGAATGTGGCAATCCATTTTTGTCCCCATTCCACTACAGATTGGATATCATCCTCTAGTGTTTCTGCCATTTCCTTGGATATGTGTTCATTTGTTTTCCCCTCATATCTGTTATAGAGAGTGGTGTCATCGGCAAATATACCTATCTCCGATACAATTCTATCAGGGAGGTCGTTTATGAATATCAGGAATAATAGAGGTCCAAGGATAGACCCCTGAGGTACTCCCGCATTTATTTCATATTGTTTAGATGTACGGTCGTCGAAGACAACTTTGATTTTTCTGTTACTTTAGGATTTAATTACATTATAGATGCTTCCAGTGATTCCATATGATCTAATTTTCCTTAGAACGCTATCGTGCCATACCCTGTCAAAAGCCTTAGATATATCAAGGGCTACCGCTCTACCCTCCCCTGTTATGTCCAATGAACGGTATATACGTTCAGAAACTACAGTTAAGATATCTGCTGTTGAACGGGTTTGCCTAAATCCATATTGTTTGTCAGTCAGGAGTTTCGCAGCTGTTAGGTGCTGGACTAGGGCTTGATTAACTAAGGACTCAAATATTTTGGCGAAAAGCGGGAGGAGGCCAATGGGTCGATAATTTAGTGGGTCAGTTCTTTCACCAGAATTCTTGAAGACTGGTACCACAGAAGCGGTTTTCCAGCAGTCGGGAAAGCAACATTCGTTGAGGCATTTATTGTAAAGTTTGGAGAGAACTGGAGCAACGTTGGCAGAGCATCTTTTTAATAGCACAGCCGGGATGAGATCTGGTTCACATGCTTTTGAGGTGTCTAGGTGTTTTATAATAGCATGTACCTGAGAATGGGTGATTTTCAAATCGTCTAGTGTGGCTCTTCAGACGATACAGCTTATACGAAAGCAAATTTTGCTTATGTATAAGCTGTATCGCTCGAAGAGGTCTCTAGTTACTAGTAACTAGCTGACCGAAACATGCTCATGACTGTGTAGCAACATATTTCTGCTAATTTAAAAACAAACAAAGAAGAAAACCCTGTTTTAAATATGTATTGAGCGCTCTTTTATTAATCTCGTAAAACTTCATTGGTTACTTTACCGCTGGAAAACAATAACCTCAGATTATATATATATATACACACACAAATACACACACATACATACATACATACATACATACATATATATATATATATATATATATATATATATATATATACATATAAGTGTTGAATAATTAATGTAAAAAGAAAAATGAAGAATGTAGTTTAAATTCCCGAAAAGAAACGAAACTAACTTCAACCTATCGCAGACTTAGCACCGACTTTTAAAGTTTATAATTACAAAAGAGAATTCATTTACATAAGGAGAAAAGACTTAACTAAAATTTTTAAAAAGAAATAGCCCTAGCACTTGAATGAGCCGATTTCTCAAAAGTTTTAATTATAAAAGCGAATTTTAATATTATAAAGATGAAACGATAAAACCTTAACTAACATTTTGAAAATAAAAAACGGGGATCATCAGCTTCTTACCATGTAGCTGTTTTTGGAGATTTTAAATCAGGGCAGCTGTTAAACACATGGCTCTTCAGGTGATAATACCACTTCCCCAATTAAAAAAAAACATTTAGAATAATACGGTTACACACTAATACATAAAAAAATTAATAACACAAACAGAAAAGATAAACTATTACTAAGTAGGTTTAAGTTTACAAGATGAGTAGTATATAAATGCTATGAGAATCATAGATGAATAAACATTTCTCTTCTCAAACACACCAGCCTACTTGTTTGTTTTTTCTTTTTTTTTACTTTCACGTGGAAGTGTGTTTAGATATGTTTTGTATCGGAATACCTCTGATAAGTATAAATAATCGATAGTTGAAATAATCTGATTAAAGAAGATACAGTTCAATTTTGATCAAATCTAACACTTATGAAGCTTACCAGCATAATTGCATTCAAGAAGTTTTATCACCACACAAGCAGAATGGCTGGGCCTATAAAATCAACAGTTGGTTCTTTCATAAGACAGGGGCGCGTCCAAAATGAACGATTCTGTTTAAAGTATATAAGGTGACCATTCTACTTGACTTTTACATTTTAAACTTAAAGTCATTATATAAAATTAAAAATAATTTAATAAAATCAACACTAGGTTCTCTACATCGCAATGTCGACTACAATAAATTTTGAACTAAGTCAGAACGTGGAGGCATATGAAGTTCTTCCCAGTGCATAGCGGTGAGTTCCTGGCTAGAGTAGGCAATGAATTGATTTGATTGACGAATGAGCGATTTCATCGACTTCTATGGCAATAAAAGTATAAGAAGTGTGGAACATTTGTCAATCTTTTTAAATCCCGAGCAACGTCGGGTCACCCTGCTAGTAATACCATAAACGTGATGCAAAACTGATCTGTTCATTGAATTAATGTTAGCGTTTCTGCGACGGACATGCTTTTATTATATTTATAAAAGTGCAGTTCCTGTTTGTTCAGAAACTCTTCCTTTGCATTTCGAGAAAGATCCGAAATAATCTCTGATTCTTTAAATTATATCACACGGATATTTTCGTATCTTTATCCACTGGGTGGCTTCAATAATTTTCCAGACTTTTTCGTATGGACACATTCAATGGTATCAAACACACATGGAACTCTAGTCCTTTAGAAGTAATCTCAAACAGCTGCAATGCATTGTACCGTTCCAACAACTTCTGGAAAGATCTACGAAAGTCCTATTGTGTGAGTGTGTCAATGACCATCCACACTGTCTTTTTCATTTCTTCAATTGTTTAATAACTAAGGTTTTCCTTTGAGCTTCAGGAACAACAAAACTCACAGAGATCAAGGATTGGATTATATGTGTTATTATATAACTGTCTTGGTGCCAATTTTGATCAAATAGTCTGTGAAATTCTCTGAGCACCCTTCTGCGTTTTCAGTTTCTCGCGAATAATAGTTTTCACGTTAACATCAAACCATGCACTTATTGTCATTATAGAAACATGATGGCCCTTATCCATGAAAGTCTTTATTTGGCCAATCAACTCTGGTGTTCCGGCTTCCTTACTCCTTTCACACCTCTCATTATTCTTCACACACTCCATGCCCTCCTACAGTAAATAAATTGTCACGATTTTTTTGACGTGAAGCCACTCTCCTATTTCTTGATAACTTCTCATCGTGCATTGGTAGTTTCACGAACATATTATACTAAACTTTTTAGCTCGTTCATAAAAGCTAAAAGTTATAGCCCGTTGATATCGACTGGGTGCTTTATGTAAAATACATGGTTGAATATAGTTAAACCTGTGCTAATATATGCATTAAATATTGTCATTATAGACGCACAACAGTTCTTATCCATGAAAGTCTTTATTTGGCCAATCAACTCTGGTATTCTGACTTCCTTACTCCTTCCACATCTCT
Source organism: Euprymna scolopes (assembly GCF_053919585.1). Lineage (NCBI taxonomy): Eukaryota > Metazoa > Mollusca > Cephalopoda > Sepiida > Sepiolidae > Euprymna > Euprymna scolopes. Next base: position 26,110 of record NW_027633520.1, read on the forward strand.
CATTATCCCTTACAAACTGCATGCTTTCTTTGAATCCCTAACGCATCTCAAAAACTGATGATCGGTTCATACGAAATAGTCTAAAAGCAGACTGAAGCATTCCATATGTTTCTGTGGCATTGTTCACAAGTTTAAACCAGAATTTTACTGCATATAGTTCTTCTAAAATGTCCTAGCGTCCAGATTGTGTTTTTGAAAGTCACCAGCTGTGACAACCAGGCTTTAGTAGAGAGTATTCTAATTCCTAATGTAGCTTTTTATTTAAACTTGAAATCATAAAAATTGGCCAGTCATCTAATAAGGTGGTTACTATAATATACCGAAGTTAAAAGAGTCTACAACAATTTTGAATGGCTGTACAAAACAAAGTCTGGAAACTTATTGAACGCATCTCGTATATTACGTTTGCTGTCATTTTATTTTCATAAAGTTTTTTTTTAATCTTACATATAATGGCTGACTTGTATTGTCTTATTTTATTTCAGGACACATAAGCATACTCGAACCAAGATATTAACCACTAGCAATGATTTCTATATTCTGAGAGGTTTGAAGTTATTTTTTAAATCTATTTTTTAATCAATTTAACTAAGTACGGACATATGACCGAATTACCTTTAATATACCTTCAAGCAATAACTAACACTAAACATTGGGAGAGAGATGGAATAGAGGATACAGAGGTTTGGCGACCAGACAAGCGTGAATAACCTTGCTCAAGGTATCCTTGCTCAAGGTATCCTTGCTCAAGGTTAGTGTTTCCCGATTAGACGATGCTGTTAATCGAATGCTGAATAAATCTGGAAGCTTCCTTCAACGAGACATGCCTCTAGATTAAAAGTGTGCATTTTTATCAAATTAGTTATGACACCTGTGGCATTTCGAGCGGCAGTGTCGTCTATTTGAAACGACTGTAGTAGAATTAAACAAGACACATACAAGGATATTGGCCCGGAGCTCATGAGAAGCGTGAGAAGCGACGGACTCTTACGATGGAAACTGCCGCTAAACATTTCCGCTTAGGTAGAGATTTTATAAGTGATTCCGTACTTCGGCCTTAAAGATTTCAAAATAAGTATATTTGTATTCTGCCAAGCATTAAACAAACTATCAATATTCATGGGTAACATGGATCAGATATATATATATATATATATATATATATATATATATATATATATTAAATCGTCTGTGTGTGTCTGCCTGTGTGCGTACATTTTCTTACCAAATTACTCTGTCAATTTTCGGTCTACAGACTCGAGATTTGACATAAGGGGTATTTAGATTTGGGAACATCTTTTTAATCAGTTTTCGGTCAGAAATTTTGCTATAAAGGGGTAAAAATTCGCCGATTTGACCTTGGACATCTTTACCAAACTCCTCCACCAATTATGTGTTTAAACACTTGGTTGGTTCGTTGGTGGGTTGTTTTTTTTTACGGCATATCAACCCTTTTCAGGTTATTTAATGCCGAATCTGGTGATTTTGAAGAACGATTTTTTAATATAGTGTATTTGTTTTTTAAGTCGTATTCTATTTAACCCATAGTTTGGGACCCTAACAGGTACTACCACTCCGGGTCAGGTGGACCTGGGAGCAATGGCAATTAAAGGGTGACTCCACACGCGCTAAGGCCTGCACGCTGGGGCCTCACCATCGGATATAGTTCAAGGTCATATCCAGGACCTTAAACACTTGGAATTTTAGATGTAGGTTAGGGTTAGGTTTACTTGAAGATAGATCAACCTTTTAACTTGATTTGCACCTAACAAATAAATGCTAAGGAGTAAAAATTGGGGGCAAAGTTAAAAAATATGACCTCTGATCCAATTTTTGATGTAAACATTTGAAATTCAACATAAAGTGTAATCAGACATAAGTTAGGTTTTTAATTGCTTTTTGGCCGAAAATGTGTATATCAAAGGAACTAAGTTAAAAAAGAGTTGACCCATGCGGTCTCTAGCAAACTATTCAGCAAATTTTGGGTCTAAACAATTAAACTTTGGCAAAAATAGTATTCAGACATGCAGTAAGCTTTTTAAACAGTTTTTGGCCGGAAATTTGTCTATCAAGGGGGCAAAGTTAAAAAGATTTGACCCATGCGGTCTCTAGCAAACTATTCAGCAAATTTTGGGTGTAAACATTTGAAAATTTATATAATAGTATTCAAACATGCAGCAAGCTTTTTAATCAGTTTTTGGCTTGAAAATTGGTTGCCAAGATGTCAAGGTTGAAAGAGTTGCCGTTTGCAGACGCTACCAAAATCCTCAGTCAATTTGGGGTCTAACCACTTGAAATTTTAGATGAAGGTTTCCTGGACATGAGTCAAACTTTATATATATATATATATATATATATATATATATATATATATATATATATATATATATACTAGCAAAAGTACCCGTCGTTGACTGGGTTCAAAAACAGCCTACAGAAAATGGACTCTGATTTATGAAAGTATGATAGGTTATGAAAAGGAAGGGTTGTAAAGAGATAGCTTCGAATTTGGGGGTATCAAAACCAAAGCAAAATATGATGAAAGTAAAAATAAAATAGATAAACCCCATAATTTTTTATACCATACCTGTTCACACTGAAACACTTATCACAATATTCTGTGGATCTATATCAAAAAACCTTGTTAAACTTTGTGACATATTTCCATTCTATGGAGGTCAGGTGCGAAAGAACACCCCATAATTTTATTATACCATATTTCTTTAAACAGAAAATAATTATCAAAGTATGCTTACACATATTGATATGAAAAGTATTTATTAAAGTTTGTGTTTATTTCCATTCTATGGAGGCCAGGCGCGAACGCAGACCCCACAATTTTATTATACCATCCCTATTAAAGTTAAAACATACTTATCAAAGTATTCTTATGTACATCTATATCAAAAACACTTGTAGACGTGCTTTTTTTATTTTGAATTTTTTTATTTCCATACTTTGTTGACTAGGCGCGAACGCAGGACCCACAATTTGAATGAACCATTGTTCTGACAGATCAAACATACCCATTCCTGTGTCTCGATACATCTTCTATGATTATATGTAATTAGCTTTTTAAAATAGTCAACCATATAGGAGCTTATTCGTGACCAGCCACACATGCATACACACACAGACATTCAGCTTTATGTTATATGCATATGTACATAAAGGTATGAACAGTACATAGAGCCCAAGCAAAGCTGGGTTAAACTGCTAGTATATATATATATATATATATATATATATATATATATATATATATATATATATATATATATGCAAAATTTGCACACAAACACACACGTACATCCACGCACACACGTATGTTAACTGGACACCCAGCGTAGCCTTGCACAATACGCTTAAACAGGATATGTTTTTTTATGCTGATTCCGTGTGCATTAGTATAGAATGAATCATCTATTGAATGTTATATATTACGAGAAATACTTTGCCCGGCGGACTAAGAGTACCGACACGTTGTAGACTCGATCGAAAGTAGATAAAGAACCGAAAAGAACTTTAGCTTCTTCTTCGGGTGTATCTTTTCGAACTCTGGAATTTGGAGGTAATTTCCAGCGAAATCCGTTATTTACTTCACGGGAGTAGCGTGTCATTAATCCATCAGCCATGAAGTAAATAAAGGATTCTGTTCGAAATTCCGTCCTAATTCCCGAGTTTGACAGAAACATTCCCGAGTTTGACAAGATGAACCTGAAGAAGGTCGGAGGTTACATCGAACGAAACGTTGTAAAAATTACACTCAGGATCAGAACAGTAGTCCGATGAATCCGAATAATACAAATAAGCAATCCTCATCTCAAAAATTCAAAAAGGTCAACGACATTTCTTTCGTCATTGTTACAGCCTTTACCTCACCCATGTGATCGTCTTCTCGACCATCATTCATTTGCCTCATGAGATCTCGAACGTTATCTCATTCCGTGCTTCACGTCTCACCCTTTTTCTAACCTTTTTTTCTTTACCGGTGACCTTGTTTCGCATGCATTTGCATATAGCCGTCCGTGACATGTTAAAGAACCGTGGAATTTCCTTAGGCCCAGCAAGTTAATCAGATTGGCATTCTTAGTTAGCATCAGATGTAGTAAGGATTGAACTCCAACCTATAGAAAGATGCCACTGAGTACGTTTTAATAATCAATACCCTTATCCTCTGCGCCATGGTGCCATGTGAAAACAAAACAGCTGGAAATAAAGAAGGCTGAATGGTTGTGGCGTGCAACTTTGCTGGAAGGAAGAGTAAAGTTTTGAATTGTATTATTTTTGTGAAACCGGCATATACATTTTATTGTTTCGTGGGAAAGTGACAATTTGATGGAATACTAACAGAAAATTGTTTACAGTTTTTTTTTTTTGGGGGGGGGGTCACAACGACCGCATAACTGATGAGAACGAACGTGACACTCGCGGCCATTTACAATAGTGCAAAGACCGTGGCAAGATCTTGTGTCCAATGTGTTTGTCAAACTATGATTTCACACATAAAAATATTTCGAAGGCACGATAATCTCATACAAAGATTACCACGGTTTGGAGCTCAGTCGAGCTCATTTCATTAAAGTAACGGTACATTTGCTTCACCTTATCTTTAGTTTCTTTAATAGCATTTCTTTACCTGTAAACGACACAGGAAATAAATGTTATTCTAAACTCCACAATTTTTATATATACTTAATACACGATCACGCGTCTATGCAACAATCTAAGAGATTCACTTGGCGAAAAAATACAGAAACAACACAAAAATCATGAGATGAGCCATTTTCTTTTCATTGTCTTTTTGCTTTTTAATCATTCATATTGCTGAACATGGCTGAATGATAAATTTGAATATTTGTGAATATGGTTCGATGATAATTTCCAATACAATCGGAAATCACACTCAAATTTTTCGCTGTTCACTAGACGAAAAATGTTTGGCTGATTCCATTGAAACCTTCTCAAGCGACGAAGAAAAAGAATATTGTTTTTATAATTTGAATTTTTCGAACTAAATTTCTCAACTCGGTGGTTAATTTTTTTTTTTTTCACAAAAATCCAGCCATTCTAACCTCTAAGGCGCTTTTTTTTAACTTTTTCTAGACGAAGTCGGAGTTCCATCCAAGAACCCCCAACATAATATTTTATTTAATCCAAAGGGACAACTGTTCCGCCGTGTATATCAATGCAATAGTTTTAAATTGTGCAATAATTGGCCAAAGAAATTCCATGGTCGTTGGTACGTTATCACTGACAACCTATTTTTAATCTGCAATTGTCAATCGCCTGATCACTAGGGTTAGGGCAACAGCATATTCTTTTTATTGTTTTTACTCTCGAGTGTGTATACGTTGATATCTTATATGCTTTTATATAGAGTGATGTGGTTCTCGGTTGATTAACTGTGTCTTTACTGTGTCAGATATATACTCGAGAGTCAAAACAATGAAAAGAATATGCTGTTGTCATAGCGTTAGAGATCACCGAAGATGCAATGCAAGACATAGTTTTGTTTTTAACTCTTATTCACCCCAAGCGAGGTAAATTACTAGTTGGGCGTAAAAGGCTCTTATTTGGGATTATATCTAGTGAGAAATATGTAGGCAGGTGAGCAACGAGGTGTCTGTTCACATTACATTTAAAGATCTGCATATTTATACAGTAAGAGGAGCAAGATATAGAGGGTGAATATCAAAGTCTAAAAGGTTTCCGGTATCTAGGGACATGTGATGGGGTGAGATTTTGTTGCTTGTCAAGTTGGTTGGAGATATGTATCTGGAGGGGCACACGAGGTCATATTCCATTAAAATACTTGAAAACAGGCACAAGGCCGCAACATTGCAAATATGGGGCATAGGTTAAAGCTTGCTTTTAAATTTTGTCATATAATCTGTTGTGACGAACGTGAAACTCGAACTTGAATATGTATTTTTTTTTTTTTTTGCTTTTGAGGAAAGTTCCAGTGTAACGTTTGTTTGTTTTTAGGGGTTTATTGGAGGCGGGGATTGGAGGGGGGGGGCAAAGATTGTGCAATAATATCGTGAGATCTTCTTATGAGCCAGACGTAGAATAGAAATATGTTACAAACTTCTACAAGATAGTTCGCCATGAATATTATGAAACTATTATCACTAGGGCTATGACAAGAGAATATTCGGGTTTCTATTACTGTACACATAGATTCGAAAAAGTTGTTAAAAAAACAAATATATAACAAATAAATGGGGTTTCTATTACTGTACACATAGATTCGAAAAAGTTGTTAAAAAACAAATATATAACAAATAAATGGGGTTTGTATTACTGTACACATAGATTCGAAAAAAGTTGTCAAAAAAACAAATATATAACAAATAAATGGGGTTTCTATTACTGTACACATAGATTCGAAAAAGTTGTTAAAAAACAAATATATAACAAATAAATGGGGTTTGTATTACTGTACACATAGATTCGAAAAAAGTTGTCAAAAAACAAATATATAACAAATAAATGGGGTTTGTATTACTGTACACATAGATTCGAAAAAGTTGTCAAAAAAACAAATATATAACAAATAAATGGGGTTTGTATTACTGTACACATAGATTCGAAAAAGTTGTCAAAAAACAAATATATAACAAATAAATGGGGTTTGTATTACTGTACACATAGATTCGAAAAAGTTGTCAAAAAACAAATATATAACAAATAAATTGGGTTTGTATTACTGTACACATAGATTCGAAAAAGTTGTCAAAAAACAAATATATAACAAATAAATGTTATCAAAGGTAAGATAAGTTACTTTTCTACCAAACTGGATATATTTTTTTTGTTTTTATTCAATGTAACATATTTATTCAGCTCAAAAAACATGCAGTGTTTACCGATGTACTGGACAATTCAAAATGGCGGCCGACTATCTCTTAAACACGGTAAGTTCGAGAAAAGGTGTTATAAATAATAAACTAGACAAAATATTATTAAAAAAACACCGAATATATGTCAACCTATGTCACGGTAATAAATATTCAGCGAATTTCTAACAGTATTTTGTCTAGTTTATTATTTATAACACCTTTTCCCGAACTTACCGTGTTTAAGAGAGAGTCGGCCGCCATTTTGAATTTTCCAATACATCGGTAAACACTGCATGTTTTTCGAGCTGAATAAACATGTTACATTGAATAAAAACACGAAAATTATATCCAGTTTGGTAGAAAAGTAACTTATCGTTCCTTTGATAACATTTATTTGTTATATATTTGTTTTTTGACAACTTTTTCGAATCTATGTGTACAGTAATACAAACCCGAATATTCTTATCATTGTTTTGACACTCGAGTATATATCTGACACAGTAAGACAGAGTTAATCAATGGAGAACCACATCAATATATAAAGACATATCAGGTATAAACTGATATATACTTGAGAAGCAAAATAATGAAAAGAACATTCTCTTGCAATAGCCCTAATTATTACAGAACGAGGGGGGACCAGAAATTGGAGATATTCAGATAAATATTCGTCCGTGTGAAGAGAAAAGGTACAGTAATATCGTGTGGTCTGCATGATAATGCAGTACACAACCGTGGAATTTCCTTAGGCCCAGCAAGTTAATCAGATTGGCGTTCTTAGTTAGCATCACATGTAATAAAGATTGAACCTTCAACCTATAGAAAGATGGCACTAAGAACGTGTTGTACATCAATACCATTATCATCTGCGCCATGGTGCCATGTAAAAATCAACAAGAAATAACTAAGGCTTAATGGTTGTGGCATGCAACCTTGCTGGAAGGAAGAGTAAAGTTGTGAATTTTATTATTTTTGTGAAACCGACATATACATGACGGAGGCCTCATGTTTTGACAAGCTTCTGGACTTGACCTTTACTCCTGATCCTTAATGGAACATATACATTAAATCCGTTGTCAAAGCCGATGTAAAAATGGTGGTATCCTTCCATCGATCCAGTAGATATCTCAATGCTGATGTAATTCTCTATCTATATAAGAGCCAGGTACGTCCAAGGATGGGGTACTCTTGCCATATCTGGGCAGGAGCTACTAGAAATGACTTGTCCTGCCTTGATAGAGTTTAAAATAGACTTTGTAGCCTCGTAGGAGATGTCCTTTTCTCTTCCCTGCAACCTCTATCTCACAGAAGAGATGTTGCGAGTTTGTCTCTGCTTTATCGTTATTTTCATGGCAAGTGTTCAGCTAAGCTCCAATTTCTGGTCCCCCCCCCCTCGCCAATCTTTCACAAGAAACACTCGTCTAGCAGAAAACACTATCACTAATTTCCCCCACTGTGCCTAAACCTAAACGTAGATTCAATGAGCAAAGCTTCTTTCTTAGAACTGCACGTTTATGGAATTGTCTTCCGTTTTTCTGCTTTCCAACTGACTGCAATACTGTTGTCTTCAAGTCTAACGTAAATAGGTTTTTGGTGAGCCTTTCCATATAAGTTAACAAATTTGCCGAATGTACATTACTAACTATTGCTATATTGTCCAATTTCTACTGTACACCCTTTAACCCTTATCCTCGAGTGGCCTCTTGACCTTGATAAGTGGTGATGCCTATGTAAAAAAATAAATGTTATTGTTACGTGGCAAGTGACAATTTGGTGTCGTTTTGAGAACATAACGAATATGATTTCGTTTTCGAGGTCAGACGAAGGTTAACCTCCCTGTTTGTGGGAACCGAAACTGCGACCGTTCGCAGAATCACCAGCACACATGCAGGGAATTGGGAATTCATCTGGAATGACGTACTGATTGGTGATTGGTCTAGAGAACAAGTTACTCTACCCCTGTAGATCAGCAAATACCTGCTGATCTACAGGTGTAGATATATATCAGCGAATATCTGCGCCAAATCAGTTTGTTGGAACTGAGTCTTGAGCGAATCTGATCCTAATCAAAGAGCCGTCGTCACACCCACCTTTTTCTACCCGCAAAAACGGAGAGTACTAAATCTAATTGAGATTCAACAGTGCGTTTTGCAAGAAATCAACTACTGGACAACTGCATATAAGTTTATATCATATTTTGTAAATTTAACTTGAATTACCTCGGTAGAATAGATATATCTGAGTTTGTCTTTCTTTTGCGTGCATGAAAATCTATTCACTTCCAGTGTAACACGGCATATCAACCCGAAGGTGAAATCGACAACGAGATCCCGCTGCGCCGAGAGAACTTGCGGAGAATTCCTTGTGAAATATGATCACGACACGTATGTGATAAGGGATCCTTATTTAGGGATCGCTGAGGGTTCACACCTGTTGCCAGTGACCCGCAAAGGTCACATTTGGTGACCTGTGACAAGGACCCTCCTCACATGATTATTTCGACCAAAATACAATAAATAGATATCACAGCGAAGAGAGGGATAGTAGTCCTATATAACCAAATAATAAAACTAGCAGGACCCGTGGAAATTCTGCGGAATGAGAAATATATTTAATCAACAAGTATGTTTTGAAAAATCTGATATATTTCTTGATAGCGCAAAAATAGTTTTGGGCAGGAAAATCAATAACATGCAGCGTAATCGATAAGTAATAAAAACATTTACTGCCGCTGCTATGTCGAGTATATCTTTAAAGCAGCATTTGTCGGGATCGTAATATGTCGGTACTAATGAAGCATAAACATTGGTTCTAATTCACCGGTTGTATTCTAGCAAAACATGGGCTGATTCTTATATAGTCGACCGGCCAACCGGATGTTTGTTAATGAACAATAATTAATGCTGTTTATATTAAAAACTCAAATACATTATTCGGTCAGAGTCATAGCCTGGGTGCCCAGCGTTGCCCGGGTGTTTGGGCTGGGGTTGAGCAAATAAATGAATAAATAAATAAAAGTGGTAGTAGGCAGGCTCGAACCCATAACGGGAAGGAAGAAAAGAACATGAAAGAAAAAAAAAACGTGACGTCTTTGTTATTGCGCCCATCGCCAAACCGGGATGTTACGTAGGTTTAAATTAAGACGAGACAATCGAAAAGGGATTAATTTCGAAAATATCGGCGAAAAAGGCGACTCCACTCTGTTGAAAAGTGCGCAGTTGAGGGTGAAAAAAATTAGTGTTCTAAACCAAATTGTCTATATTTGTCGTCCGAAGGGTCGTCCTTAAAAACAATACCGATCCCGTGAAAATACGTCGCTTCTGTCGAAAGACTAGGCATACATACATACATACATACATTTAAACAGACAGATGAGATTTATATAATAGACTGGGGGTACCCGGCGTTGCCCGGGTGTTTGGAGGTGTGTGTGTTGGGGGGGTAGATAAAAAAAAGTTGACCGGGTGTTTGGAAGTGTAAAAGAAAAAAAAGGTTTAGTAGAAAGGTAGGCTTGAACCCTGAACCTTTGACGCGGAGGTGAAAAGGAAATGGAAAAAAAAACCTGCGATCTAACCGTCTGGACAACAGGAATAGATGAATTGATAAACGTGTTAAGTTGACGTTTATAAAGTGTAAATTAGCAGGTGCGAGAACGTTAAGTCGCGTGATATTTAACCTAGTTTTGCGCTGGACGCCAGTTTCTGTTTTCCTCGCTACGCAGCGATCAAAAAATATCTCGAAAATAGCTTGTAAAAGTCGGGTAAATTAAAGATAGTTGCGACCCGAGTTCCTTACTCGTAGATATTATTATTTAGACAGCATATAAAAAGTTTTTAAGAAGGAGCGAAAAAACCCTTTTGTAGACTCACAAAAAACGAACATACCTACATACATACATACACACATTTTCGCTTTTATATATAGAGATTATTCGAAGACATGTTAACATCCATAAAATCATTTAAAACATTTCGCAATCCTTTCGGCAAATCAGCCATAATAGATGTAAATTAACTTTATTGTATGTACAACTTGTCCAACAAGTTTAAATCATGAAACCCCAACAGTCTTTTTTTTTCACTGCTGTTAAGTGATATGCCTTCGGAAGTGCACCTCCACTTGGCTAGCACACCTGAATATGCCTGATTTGGGCTATTGTAGCCTTTTGCAAACCAAACAGATAAAAATATATCTTGAGAGTAAAGGTCCCTGTATATGAAGCACAACAGCTCCTACTGATGAGTCGATCAGCAAAGTTCGTTCAACGAAAACACATTTACGTAGGAATGTTGGCAACCTTCATGTAATTCTTTCAGTAAGTACCCACTGAGTTTCTGGAAAGAATTCTGACTAGAAAAATATCGGGGAAACGAATGCTAAGACTAACCATATGATTCATAGGAAATGAATGCTTGATACTACACGATATCAACAACGTCATCATCACCAGCAACGGCGCGATAACTATCGTTTATCCATATACAGATGTAAATTGTGTAGCCGGGGTCAAAGTGTAGTGTATGTCTTATACTAAACCAGCGAAGAGCAAATATTTCCGGACTAAGTCGTTTTTTAATTTTTTGATACAATTAATGAATGCCAGGTTGTGGACGATTAGATTATCCTCCCTTAAATAAACGACTTATTAAAAAGAATTTTCTTTGAAGATTGTAATGCTGGGTATGGGACAGCTAAACCAGCTGCCAACATTGCCTTGCTTTTTATTTAAACCAACCGAGAGCTCTTTTTAGTATACTCGCTGTTCCCTTAAGTGCAATTATCTGGATCTCTTTTGCACTTGGTTCTTCAGGAATATTGGTTAGGTAGGACTTCAGGTTCTTATTCATAAGCCCTGTGGCACCTACAATTACTGATATGATTGATATCTCCGTAAGATTCCAGTTTATTTACATGAGATCTTGATATTTTGTCTGTTTCTCCCTTTCAGCTCTGTTCAAACCTCCATCATTAGAGACACTGGCTTCAATCAAGATTACCACTCTCTCTCTGACTTATTTCATATAACTACGTCGGGTTTCACAGTAGTATTGTCAAGATGGCTGAAGGGATTACATGGTCGTAATGTATGGTATATAAGTCATATCCAACTGTTCTTTAAGGTTTTTTCTTTTGTTTTATTTTACTTCAGTCGAAGTTCTCAGAAATCAAGGGGCGCACTACCTGGGGCTAAGGTATGAACTCTATCATAAATACATAGATATTCGTATGTTCCATCAAACACTGAGCTAGTAAAGAAATTGAGAACATAATTTTCCTCTCCTCAATAAACCATTTTCATATGTTGTAGTATATCTTTTATTTTGGTCTCTTGGTCTTACTGGATTCCAGGACAAGAATTTACATAGTTCAGTGGAGTATCCGGCTATTTGCAGTCACTTGAGGTAATTTCACTTCGAGAAGGTGCATCATTCTTTGTAAAAGCGAATCTAAGTTAGCCATAATGAGTCCATCGTTTGCATATTTGGGAGCGAACACTATGTAATTTGGAATATTTGGTCAGGGTTTACTTCTAGGGAAAATTATCTTCATGCCAGGTTATTCTCCCAAACCCCTGTACAGAGAGACGTTAGACACTCGAGAATAGTGTCTAGTAGGCGTTCAAGTTCTCTCCTCTTTCAGGTTATTTGTGTATAATTCTGTGATTGATAAGGCGAGTTATGAGACTCTTATTAACAACGTTGTTACTTAGCTTTCAACGAATAAGCCGTCCATATCACCATCGTCACATATTTTTACACTATACATATTATTCCACCCTCACAGCTGGTCTAGGATCAGCAAAAGATAATTTTAAACACGTAGATCCTTATGTTCACATTATTGCAATTAAAAGAAATTGGATCTGAATTAATCTCGCAGAAACGGTGATTATCTGTGAATTATTTAATTATTTCCTTGTTACACAGATGAACCCATGATCAATAAATGGGCCAGGAATCAAAAATTCATCATCCATAGTTTTATTTGTATTCTTCCGAATATTCGGATTACTGTCTTAATCTTATTTTCATAAGGTTTCGGTCGATGTAGTCGCCAGCCTTTTGAGGTGTATCTGTTGATGTCGCGAATAGGACTTCGGGATCTTTCTGTCAAACTTGGGGATCTGGACGGGGCTAACATGTTTCTTCGAATTCCGTCAGCTATGGCTGGATAAAAGTCATGAATATTTCATTCTTGAAGGAGTTTGGAGATTAAATCGATAGAAAATAACATCTGACGCTGGGAAAAAACACTCGGTTGATTGCGAAAAGATTT
>NW_027633521.1:0-17500 GCF_053919585.1 Euprymna scolopes
TAATAAGAAGAAGAAGAGGAAAAAGAAGAAAAAGGAAGCAAAAGAAGAAGAAGAAGAAGAAGAGGAATTCATTTTCTCAATGACATTTTGATCATACCACGTGCAGAGTGTATTTGCAAATGCCGATGTTAGTGTTAGAATTCCATGTTGTTTTTAAAGCAACGCCAAGACTTTCTCGAAGACGGCCTCTAATATCTCTCTCCTTTTTTTTTTTTGGCAAGGTAGCAAATTAGGAAGCGGAGATTAATGCCAGAGGCCCGGTGTGCAGTCTCGAACAATGGCGCCGGTCTTGCTGCGGGGGCTGAGGTGGGATGTAGGGGCGGAAATCGTAAGAATCTGCAATGATCCAGGAACGCTTTTCGGGTTTAGGCAAGATCAGATCTGAACCAATAGGTCCCCAGAGGAGATAAGCGACCGAAGGAATTAGTGGTGGTTACGGTGGACATAATAACTTGCTTGGCGGTAATATCAATGCTTCCAGTGTTTTATGTCAATTATTATCAAGACGATGATGATGTTAAGAAAGATGTTGGGAAGTTTGTCGGTTCTAGGATTGCAGATAGTAATAAATGGTTATATATTAATAATTACGGTGAATATAAAAAATGATATAAAATGGGTCTGGAAGTGTCCGTCAATGTAATTATATATATATATATATATATATATATATATATATATATATATATATATATATATATATATATATATATATATATATATATATATTTATGTATATATATATATTTGTATATATATATATGTTATTTTATTTGTTTTTGTTTTTGTGATACGTTTTTAAAGAATTCAATTATTTATACGAAAGTGCATTTTTACCTAAATGCGACTTGGGAATAATTTTCCCTTCGACCTTATCCTCGAGTAGTCCTCGGGCTTGATGCGCGGTAACTCTCTTATAAAAACTGTAAAAATCGCCAGATTAAGCCCCTCTTGTGAGTCGTAGATGACGAAACACATGTCAATGGATAATTATATTTAAAAAACAATATATATATATATATATATATATATATATATATATATATATATATATCACTAAACATTCATGAGTGTGTTCCGGTCAGCTACTTACAAGTAACTAGAGAACTCTTCAGGCGATACTGCTTATACAATGAAAACTGGAAAAACGTATTAAGCTTGAGATTAGTCACGTGATGTTTTAAAATAAAATAAGCTAAAACCATTTAAATAGCTTAAAAAGAAGTACGAAGAAAAGAAAAGGAGAGAATAAATAAAGATATATAAAATACATATAAAACAGGAACATATATATATATATATATATATACAGAATGTCAGAAAACCATTGATACCGTCAGTTTCACACCTAACATAAGGGCGACCAGTTAATGGTAAATCGTAAACAATGTTAGGCTCTCGTCAGCCATGTTGTTTCTGTTGCCAAGGTCGCTGGAAAGATGGTGGGATCCTTCTACCGCTCCAGAAGATATCTCACTACTGATGTAATTCTCTATCTATATAAAAGCCAAGTACGTCCAAGGATGGAATACTGTTGCCATATCTGGGCAGGAGCTGCCAAAAACAGCCTATCATGCCTTGACAGAGTACAAAATAGACTTCGTGGTTTAGTGGGGGATGCCCTTTTCTCTACCCTGCAACCTCTCTCCCACAGAAGAGACGTTGCGAGCCTATCCTTGTTTTATCGTTATTCTCATGGCAGGTGCTCGTCTGAACTCCAATCTCTGGTCCCCCCTCGCCAATCTTTCACGAAAAACACCCGTCTAGCTGAATCCACTGTGAAAATTTTCCCTCACTCTATATCTGTGCCTAAATCAAAACGCGGATTCCATGAACAAAGCTTCTTTCTTAGGACTGCGCGCCTGTGGAACTCTGTTCCGTCTGCCTGCTTCCCTCCGGACTACAACTTGGATGCCTTCAAGTCCAATGTTAACAAATTCCTAATGAACCGCCCCCTTAAGTAAACACATCATCAAATCTCCACACTAACGTAATGTACTTGCAATAACCCTTATCCCTGAGTGGCTTCCGGGCCTTGATAAGTGGTGATCACTGTGTAAAAAAAAAAAAAGGAACAGAAACAACATGGCTGACGAAAACCTAACATTATTTACGATTTACCATTCACTGGTCGGCCTTATGTTAGGTTTGAAACCGACGGTACCAATGGTTTTCTGACCTTCTGTACATTTAAATAAATAAATATTAAGTTCTTATACCGAAAAAATGTTTTTCTTTGTAATCGAGCACTTTGTTGGAATTCTTTCCCCCCAAAACAGTAAACATATATATATATATATATATATATATATATATATATATATATATAACTATCTATCTCAAAATCTATTAAACTGTAGGCGGAAAATAGCAAACAACTGTGTTCACAAAATAAAACTTACCCTAGGATAGCGATACAAAATAGCTTTAAAACTAACAATAACAATAGAAAACAAACAAATAAATAAATTAAATAAACATGAATATACATAAACGATCACACACATAGATGTATATATATATATATGTATGTATATGTGCATTATTGTGTACACATAGGTATATTTATATGCATAAAAAAAGGAGAACGGCCACCTAAAACCACTAACCTAGCTCTAAAACAGATCCTTTGTTTGATAAAATGCATGCCCATTGGCTGATAGGAAGGGGCGCGGTGGATACTAGAAAGCTGATTGGCCAACTAGAAATCCTCAACATATATAAAAATTAGAAGCAACGACAGAATTCGCGCATAAGCCTGACGAATCCTATAGTTGGATGAAACGCAGAATATTCAGTGTAGCTTAATCGCCATATATATTTTATAAATTACTATATATATATATATATATATATATATATATATATATATATATATATATATATATAGTAATTGACTGACACTTCCAGACCATTTTTATATCATTATCATATTAATATATAAGCATTATTTATATATTATTTATCGGTTTACAATTTTTCATTTTATGATTTTGTTATTACCATTATATCATTTTATTATTTGTTTTTCTATTTTTTTTCTGTTTTATATATTTTCATATCTTTATTCACTCCCATTTATTTGATCTTAAATGATGTATTTGGCTTTTTCAAGGAAGTAACAAGCAGAATATTATATACATATATTATTCTCTAAAACGGTAGACAATGAATAATGTGTATGAAGACAAATTTAATTAAATTTTTCTTAAAATTTTAACAGTATTATTAGAAATAAAAGCAAATGTCTTCTCTATCTCATTGCTAGCTTGTTATGTCGCCATGATGTATTTATATTATTAAACGTTCAAATATACATCTAAAATATGTGTTAAAATGACATGTTTAAAATATATAGGTTAAAGATATACTAAAATTTATTGGGGAAATTTTGTATATTGGAATGATGTATTTTAAAAATAAATTTTAGCCCAAACGGAGAAAAAAATAATAGAACATATCTGCCATATGAATAATGTTAATACTATAATCATCTCCATGTTTTAATACTAGTTAGCCCAATCTGAAGTTGCTCGGAATGTACCTTAATTTAACATTATTATTATTATTATTATTATTATTATTATTATTATTATTGGCTCACATGGAGCTTTCACACAAGTCAACAAACGATCTGATTGGAAACCTGTGGTGTTCTCTGGAAGCTGAGTGACAACAAGTCTCCCCAGACGTCCAGCTCTCTCCACCTCCTTCGATAGCATTTGCAAATGAATTTGCATCATCGCAACAGCCTTCTACCATTGATTTCTCGCTGGTAGCGGCCATTGGTTTATACTGGAATTTGAGTGGCACTCAGCGTCCCCAAGGTTCCAGTTCTCTTAGGGCTTGTCCAGCCGAAGTCTGGCTACCGCTTGACCCTTCTCGGCTCTTTGGTATCACTTTTTTTTATTGGGTATTGGGGGAAACGGTGATGAAACAATGCGGGGATGCATAATGAGGGTGTAGAACTTGTAGATATGCAGCTTCGGTGTTCTTCATTCCCTGTAACGCTTATTCGTTTATTATTATTATTATTATTATTATTATTATTATTATTATTATTATTATTATTATTATTATTTCATCTTCTCCTACCAAATAAAGAAAAAATCGGTTTAAAATAAAAGCGCAATTTTATTAAAATCATACGAGCACAATCCAACGTTGACGAAAATTATCTGAATGTAAATTAACAATCGCCAAAGTCTTAATTAGTGTTCAAAACTATTTTTGAAAGTAAGAAGTGAGAAAGAAAACGTAACGTTATAAAAACCAACGTTTCCATAAAACTAATTCCATGAGAATTATTTTAAAACAAGCATGAAAGACTTACGATGTGTCTTCAATAAGTTTCCAGACTTTTTTTTTTGTACGGGCACTTTTATTTCTAGCCCCCTTCTAAGTAATCTCCGGCTGCAATGCACTAGTCGTACCGTTCCAACCGCTTTGGAAAGGCCCAATGAAAGCCCTTTTATGTGAGCGTGTCAATGATACTCATGACAGCATCTTTTATCTTCTCAAGTGTCTCATAAAGGCAGCCTCTAAGGTTTTCCTTGAGCTTAGGGAATAACCAAAAGTCATATGGCACAAGTCTGGACTATAGGAAGGGCGAGGAACTGTCTTGATGCCCATCTTGGTCAAATAGTCTGTGACAACGGATGAAGCACTCTTGGGGCAAACTTTATGCAAATCTTCCGCATCTTCAGTTCCTCGCGAATAATTGTGTGTACAGTTCCCGCACTGACATCAAATTGTGCACTTCGTGTCTCTATTAATACACCTTATCAATAAAATTCTTTATTTGGCCAATCAACTCTGGTGTTCTAACTTGTTACTCCTCCCACACCTCTCATCATCCCTCACAGACTCCTTGCCTTCCTTGAACTTCTTATGTTACTCAAACACTGATGCTCGATTCATGCAAGATGGTCCAAAACTGTCTGAAGAATTCCATACGTTTCTGTGGCATTTTTTATTTTCATGTATAAAACAGATTTTCTTTTGTACATCGTTCTCCTAATGCGTCCTCACGTCCAGATTGCATTTTTGAAATTCACCAGCTGTGACAATCAGGCCTTGAACCTGAAATTGGTCAGTCCTATCATAAGATATATCATAAGATATATGGCAGTAACATACTGAATTGTTAAGTGTCTACGACAATTTTAAATGCCTGTACAAAAAGGTCTGGAAATATATTGAAGGCACTTCGTAAGTCCAAATTAGTGCACGTTAAAATGATAAGCGCAAAGGTAAGAAAAAGGCGCCATTTTATTAAAAATGAACAAGACATACGAGCCTCAATGCGAAATATCAAAACGTATATTAGCAAACAACAACTGCACAGAAGAAAAAATTAAAAAGAAATATAAACTACTCTGCGTTATTAAAATCAATTTATTAATTTTATCGATGAATAAGCAGAGCGAGAGATTTGAATTTTGCATGTTTATTGTTTAATAAATTAATTGAAATTGCAGAGTAGATGATCTACATTTTCGGTAACGCTGTGAACGCTATGGCTGTTGACAGTATCTATGCACTCATTGATGCCCGGAAGAGTCACTAAATAAGACACGGACACGGATATGGGTTAGAACAGGGTATTTCTGTTGAGAACGAAACCGAATTTACAGAGGACAACAGTCGTAGTACTTTATGTCAAAATAGCATATTAGGAAGTAAACAATCACACCACCTACGACCACTAAAAACGTCGGTACTTTCTATTTATACAAATCGGAAGAGATCATATCTTGTGACTGAGTTTTCACAGCAGTATTGGAACTTTACTATATCGGTTGGGTGAAATATTTCATAATAAACCAGAAGAACCCCAATTCAAAGTCTCAAGTAAACAGTGTCTAGTCAGATTAAGTTCCTGATATTAAACTTTATGGCAAATGATTTAGTTGTACGAATTTATTAATTTACTAGCTGGGGAGGGCGCCTGGCTTTGTCTGGGCGTCAAATACATCTAAATATGACATTTTAATTTGTCCAGATTCCGTATATATTATTATAGAATCTTAATTTCAAAAGTAAACAAAAAGTATTAGGGTGCCATCAGCTAAAATCGAAACCGAACGCAAAACTGTAACATTTAAAGCTGGTGCCGTTACCACTATACTAACGTGACACGCATATGAACTTATTAAAGTTAAATTAAATTAAAAAATAAACTAAATGTAAAAAATGTATAGCAATTTTTTCAATTTTGACCCCATTTTGACGTCTTAAAATCTACTTTAATCGGCTAAAGACCCATAAAAGAACGGTCTGTAAAATTGCAATCATTTTAGGCCTCTAGCGCTGCTCTGCAACTTTAAGTTTTGATAGTATGTGTGCATTCGTTGATGTCAGGGGGAGTCACTAAATAAGACACGAACACGGATATGGGTTAGAACAGGTTATTTCTGCTTGAAAATAGGGAGACAGACATATACCTTTTTATATATTAGATTTATTAAATCGCTAAATGAAAGTACAGAATAATTAGCCCCCAAAAATGTGTTAGTTGGAAGGTTGCAATTAATATTTAGCAGCTATACGCGATTTCTTTGATTCATGTTTACTTGTCTCGTTATCTTTTCTTCCATAGGCGGGCAGTTTCATAAAAAGAAGTTGTGTTCATGGAATTTGCGTTTAGATGTTGGCATAGATAGTAAATGAGGGAAATAGTTAAAAGTAGGTAGATGAGTGCTTGTTGCGAACGGTTTGCAGGGAAGGTGACATAGATTGAAGCTCAGACAAGCACGTGCCATGGAAATAACGATAGACTCTCAACGTGTTTTTTTTGTTTTTGTTTTTGTGCGAAAGAAGTTGAAGGGGGAAAACTAGGTTTCGATTCCAGTTTGGAACTTTTCAAGGCAAGATAAGGCGCTCCGAGCAGCTCCCCAACAAATTTGATAAAAGTACTCCACTTTAACAGAAGTGAGATACTTTCAGCGGTAGACTGATGCAACCATTTTCAACCTTGGCAACAGATTTGATCTTCCATTTCACGTCAGGAATGAATGTGTTAGATATTGGCAAGCAACCATGGGAAGAAAAAAACATTCGATAGGTTGCACACACGTAAATAGATTCAATGTGAAGATTTCTGGATTTTCCATCATTGTCTAACGGAATGCATAATTTGACCCAAAAGTATATGAGAGGATATCGGTCCAAGGTTGAAACAATAGACAAAGGAAATATTAAACATTTCAATAGGAAAAGATTTTTTTTTATAAATAAGTTCGCCACAAAGAAAAGTTCTGTCAGTCGGTCAGAGAATGCGAGGATCGTCACCCTATCTTCATCTCCCGACGAACGCTTAACCACGTACCACCTTACACGCCTTTCAGAAAGTAATAAAACACAGAATAATACGTTATCATAAAAAGCTGATTTGTCAGTGTTTAATGAAAGTAATATGTCTTGTAGATCAACTGTATTGTGATTTTTACTTCGCTGTCAGTGTGTGTATATATTTGTACCAGCGAGAAAAGTAGATGTTGATATTTATATAGACCAGACAAACGCATATTGAAAAATCGGTCACATCGAATACGTAACAAATGTTAATCCCAGAAAGTTGCCGGAGCAGAGTCCTCTATCGCGACGGTAGTCATTCATACCAATTGGGGCCAAAATGAGCTGTTGGTAAAAAGACAGAAACTTGGTTTTGGATACATTAAAATTAACCAGACAACTTTGATCCCATTTCAACATGTGTTCAAGGTTAGAGAAGAAAGATACTCAAATAGATCTTAGTCGTTCTTGTTGAGCCATTTAAATAATCAAATTCTACATGATTTCCAACACTATCGTTCACCACGATATTTTCTCAGTGACCATCTTACACTCATTAACCATTATCCTCGAGTAGTCTTCGGGACTTGATACGTCGAGACTTTCTTGTAAAAACTGTAACAGTTTCTTTTGTTGCAAAACGTTAATCTACACTCTTCAAAAAAAAAAAAATGACAAAAAAAATCAGACATTCCATACCATAATTGACTCGAAAATTAAATTCTATTTAATTACACAAGGGAAACAATCGTCTTTTCCTTCAGACAATTGTATTTATTAACTGCTATTTGTTTCGTCATTTCTTTGCGTTATTGCAGAAAAAAAAGAAATTCGTGCTCCGACTAAACAGGAAGATGAAAAGAGAATTTACGCTCGTAATTTTCGAGTTTTATTAAAGCATAGCATCGCCGTTTTCACCGACCGTCCTTTCGCCAATTCGAGCTGTTCATCGTTTTACATCTTCATTTTCTTTTAATACTCCCCCCCCTCTTTTGATTTAGATTGTGTCTCAGTCCTCCGTTGATCGTCTGACACCACCTGGTGACCCTGTCCAGATATTGACGATACAAAATCACCGGCGAACAGACACAAAGGAAGTCGACAGACGAAAAGAAAAGAAACGACTCTAATTGCATTAATTAGTGGGAAAATCGAAAAACAATTACAGTGATGACAGTCATTAGAATTTGAGATGCTAATAACAGACGTCCAGGTTCGAATCCTTCTTACAGCATTGCCACTTTCTTTTTAGATACTTATTAGAAGAATGACAAATAAAATAATTTAATAGATAAATACATAAAAAAGATAACTGAAACACTCGTAATAGGTAATACATGATTAAACGTGTAAGTTAAAGCACTATGATTTGTAATATACTTTATGCAAAAATATTTATTAAAATAAGATCGTTATAGTTATGATCATTCAACTTTTTCCTATACTAATAATCTAAACCAGCGGGGACAATATGAGTATAACCGTAGAATATAAAAATATAGATTTGCATAAGGGACGCAAAGATGTTTGTATATAAATGTGTTAAAATAAAAAACAAAAAAACAAAACAAAAAACAAACCAGCAAAAAACCCTAATGAATGACAAAAAGTAGATACAATAACAACGCGAAAAAGAACGAATGATAAAGCCTAGGGTATGACATTGGAGTATTCATATGCGTTTAATTACTGCTGGTTCAGAAAACATAAGAAATGTACACAATATAAGTTATTAGAACATGTAAGTAAAATGTCCGAGTTTAATAAATGTATGCTTATAGAATATCTAGCAGGCCACCCGATGTTGCCCGGTCGTAAAACACAAATAAACACTACATTGTAATTAATACAGAATTCTTATTAATCATAAAAAAATACCGTAGATAATTAATGTAACATTAAATTCCTTAAAAAATGAAGTAAAAAAAACCCCGGAAAGATGCGAGTATTAAGTTCTTTGCTAAACAATTCACTTCTTGTAAGTAAAATAAATACTCGAACTGATATCAAAACCAAGACTTAATAGAGTGAATCAAGTACGATAACCGGTAGACCAACTTAAAAAAAAGAAGTGTTTTCATACCTATTTATTCTCAACATAACTAATCTGTCCTGTAAACGATTCACGATTCACGCATGCGCGTTCGTGAAACAGTTGACAAACAGATAAAAATCTGATTGGCCGCACGTATCAATTTTTTTCTATTTTGACCCCTTAGAATATTTTCTGCGAACAGATTAAAACGTTTTCTACATACTTGAATAATCTATATATCAAATTTCAAGTCTATAGATAAAAAATTCGTTGAGTATATAGGTTGAGAAGTGTTCTCACACACATTCTGACTTTTATAGATATATACACATAGACATTACTTGATAGAGTATTAATCTAGCAAGAAATAAGTTATTTAGCACTTATTATCTCTTTCATATGAATATATATATATACATATACATATATATATATATATATATATATATATATATATATATATATATAATAGAAACGATTTAGCGATTTATGCCATGTCTTTATGATCGTTATCTTTATTAACAAAGGGTAAATAAAAATCTGTCTCATAAGTCAAATAGGACAGATAATGTGGTTAAAAAAATCATTTTCAATCGTTTTCATCGATTTCCTATTATATCCAATCAAGAATTTTCGTTTAGATTACTAATGTAATCGTTTGACAAGTGATCCTCTAACTATCTGAACCTGCGAGTACTATATATATATATTTTTTTTTTATAAAAGAGAGGTATTTAAGAAAAATTACTCCATTACTTAGCTTTTTCGCTCCCCCTTCTTTCTCCCCTGTCATTCTTTCTGTCTGTTTATTCATCTATCTACGTATCTAGCTGTCTATCAATCTATGTTTCTCTTTCTCTCTCTTTATACACACATATACAGGGTGTCCACAAAGTCTGGCTACATTATGTAGCCAGACTTTGTTGACACCCTGTATAAGTGTGTGTGTGTGTGTGTGTGTGTGTGTGCGTATAATGGTTGTATAGATTGGTTTCCTTAATGTTAATACTATGAAACCCGCATGGTTATTTAAGAGTACTTAATGGGGGACAGAACTCGTATATAGTTTGTTTATTGTGCAAACATTATTGGTTACATATGTGTATCCATGTTTCAGTGGAATCCCAATTTAAAGAGACTACTTTATCAGACCAAAACAAAAAAAGAACTCTATTGAAATATCGCCCGTTTTTTGGGGCTGATGAAGTAGTGTCTTTGAATTTGGATTCCACTGAAATATTTTCCTGATCCTTATCAATAATAATCTCCCGAGGCAATTCTTTAATCATTCGTCGACATTTATACAGACGGCATTATAATCTATGGCAATACTTCAAAGGCCAGTAATGACCAAGATCTTTCTTCTGACCTTGGACACGTGGTGCAATGAGGGGAAATGTGGTTGTTTAATTTTAATGCATCCAAAATGGATCTTCTATCTTTTCCTCAACAACGCTCTGTCTGGTGTCAATTTGCTGGCTCTTATCTTAAAAAAAAGCGCCATGCTTTGACAAGATTATAGAGCTAGTCTTGACTCCAGATCTGAAATGGAACACTTGCATCACATCCATTGACAAGCTCGCCGAGAAAAAAAAGGTGGATCAATCTCCCACTCCAGAAGGTATTTCACTTCTAATGCAATCTTCTATCTATATAAGATCCAAATGAATCCTAAGGTGGAGTTGCCACATATGGAAAGGAGATGCTCAGACCACCCTTGTCTGCTGGATCAACGCCGAGTGGCCTTCGGGACAAGATCAAAGTGTAGTATCTGTTCCGGCAGATACTACAAGCTATGACTAGCTATGACTAGCTATGACTAGCAAAGACCAGATGTAGGGGCAACCCCACATGTCTGACCTTTAACCAGCTCCCATTTCCCACCTCTCGGGAGCTGGTCCCCTTTTTCCCTTCCCCCTCCCTTCACTCCTCACATTAAAAATTGGCCTTGTGCCTAATTTGCTCGGTGGGGGAGCAAATAAATACCATCTGTTCCGGCAGATACTGCACTTAAGATAATTTGTACCAGTCAATGGAGGGGAAACCCTCTATACTGGGACAATTATTATTTTTGGTAACCAGAGTGACCCCTTTTAGGGGAGCTGGTTTTTACCTCACATTAAAAACGGCCTTGTGCCTAATTTGCTCAGTGGGGGAGCAAATAAATACCATCTGTTCTTCAGATGCTGCACTTAAGATAATTTGTACCAGTCAATGGAGGGGAAACCCTCTATACTGGGACAATTATTATTTTTGGTAACCAGAGTGCCCCCTTTTTGCCTACTTTTAGGGGAGCTGGTTTTTACCTCACATTAAAAACGGCCTTGTGCCTAATTTGCTCAGTGGGGGAGCAAATAAATACCATCTGTTCTTCAGATGCTGCACTTCTATTTCTTGTTCTCTTTCGGTGGAGGAGAAATCCTTCACGACTGAGACAATTTTTATTTTTGTACCTTTTCTCCACGTTAAAAAACGACCCTGGTGTCTAACTCTGTCCTGTGGGGAGGCATAGTAAATAGGTACAACAGTTTCAGCAATTGGCGGGGTATGTGAAATGTAAATGCAGCATATATAACGGTCCAAATTATAGAAAGTGATGCTAGAAAGAGTTTTGTGTTTGGACACCGCTGTTCGTTGTGTTCGTATCACTTTCTTCACTCTATTTCTCTCTCGCGCTCCCTCTTTCCCTCTCACCTCTCTTTCCCTCTCATCTCTCTTTTCTTTCTTTCTTTCTTTCTTCCTTTCTTTCTTTCTCTCTCTATCTCACGTCAAGACGGATATGACCTTAAACTATATACAATGGTGAAGCCCCAGCTTGTGGACGTTGGGGAGTGTGGAGCCACCCTTTAATTGTAATTGCTCCCAGGTCCACTCTGACCCGGAGTGGTAGTACCTGTTAGGGTCCCAACTACGGGTTAAATAGAAACCGGCTTGAAAAAAAAAAGCAAATATATTCTATTAAAAACTTTTCTTCCAAATTACTGAATTCGGCATTAAATAACCTGAAAAAAGTTGATATGCTGTAAAACAAAAACAACCAACCAATCAAGACGGATTAAGCCTGAAAATATTATTAGGGAAAAGTGCACTGAGTACTTCTCTGTAGAACTGAGAAATAAAACCTCCTCTTTCCTCTTGGTATCAATACAAAAATGAAAAGTGGATCCATATTGAATATTTTGATATTAATATTGATTCGAAATACATTTTCGTTTAGATAAGAACGGTTTCGAATATGAGGCAGATCTTGTTAGAGAAACAAAAATTTTATTACAACAATTGTATTTAGATTTTACTACTAAAAACCATCTGATTATCAAAACGTCTTAAAAAGCACGCCCGTTTACTTGTTAACCAGTGTATTTTGTCAGAAATAACACTGATAAAACGGGATACCTTGTTGGTTGATATTATAACTTCCACCGGAACACAGGAATTGCATCTTTGGTGGGAATTTTTAACTTTGAATCTAAAGATGGCGGGAGTTATACGCCTTCTAAAAATGGTTCGAATTACCAGCTAAATTACCCACTTGATTTAGCAAGCAATTCGAGCCGGGTAGTTTATGTCATCGTGGATATGCTAGTTTAAAAAAAAGATTCATGCATAAATAGTTTGATAATTAATCAATTGTTCAATTTCCATTAACTGAAATAATAATTTATATAGTTATAAAACTCAAATGACCTTACAATGGGTGTTGTAACTCAACATCCGGTTTACGACTTCCGGTTGTGCATGCGTACATAAACAAAAAATCAACGCGAAAATAAAACGTATTGTTTTATTATGTACGTTGTCAGCGTCCAAATTTTTTTTTCGCGTTTAAATTATCCAAATAAACAATTGTTAATACTTTCTGCATTTTTTACATCGTTCATTTCCGTATTCCGTTTAAGTTATTTTAACGCAATGTTCTTACAAATAAATCTACTTTAACCGGTTGACAACCATAAGAGCATTTTACAACGGGGATTTACTCACCGCCTTCCCTTTTTTTTTTTAAATTTATTCTCCATTTTTTAATACACCTTTGTTAAAAACATTCATATATTTTCTTCTACACTACCAATATAAATAAATAACCCCGAGAATATGTCTTTTTTTTAATTTGCGTTACAAATAAGTACTCAACGCGACAATAAAACGTATTGTTTTACTTTGTATGTTTTCAGCGAGCAAATTGTTTTTTTTGCGTTTAAATTAAAAGATATATCAAAATTTGAATTTAACTTTAAGTATTATAGTATCTGTTCAGTGCACATTTGCCTATAAGTATGGCAAACCACTTATAATTCAATAGCTGTAAGTTTATTTTCAAAAATAAACAATTATAAACTGAACTACTCGTAGAAATCTATCTATATCCTTTTTTCATTTTAATATACTTTCATAGAAATGTTTCTGTTATGTAAAAAAACAAACTATTTTCTTTACATCACAAGTGTCACGCTCATACATTAATTCCATAGCTAATCTAACATGCTGACCCAACGGGTCATGGGTAGTCTAGTATTTTTAAAAGGTGTATAACCGTTGCCATCTTTAGAGAGTTCATATTTCTTTGTCAATCCCATCGTCGATTAGACAATTAAGAAAACTATAATAAAGTTCAAATGAAGGACACATAAAATGAGTTGCATTCGGCCCAAAGATTTGTTCGCAACTGACTCAAAGTCCAAAATTTCCACCAAAGGTGCAATGTCTTTCGACGGAATTTATAATATAAACCAACTAGGAATCCCGTTTTATCCGTGTTATTTCTAATATGAGTGAATTACGCATATTAATCCAATCCAGCATTGCCTACGTAAATAGAAGGCCGTTCTACTAAAGTCGCGCGACCTGATGACTTCGCAGAATAAAGTTGAATGACCACAGTTAGGTGATAGACGGCTAGTATATGGCTAGTTATGTTCTGTTTCATTTCTCAAAGAAATTGTTGATGGATTTATAAAGCCGGTCCAAAAGTGAATGTATTTGCTCATGCTGAGTATAGAGACACAGCTACGTACATTTGAAAGCAGACGCATACACACACGTACATTGTGGGTGGAATTGATCTACATTTTTGTGTCCCCTCCAAACATGATCAAAATTGTAATTAAATGAAAACAAATAACTATTCACATTCCAAGGTCAGAAATTATGAATTGTACAGTGCCAAATGGAAAACAAAGAATGTAATATCTTGATGGTTACAATACTAGGAATGTCGATTTGTGACTATATAAGAGAAAAATAAACAACAGAAAACAAGAGAGCAGCGAACGTGATTGCTACCTTGAAATCTGTTTTTTTTTTATGTTATTTAACCCACGTACTTGAAATTTGATATTAATAGTCTTTTTTATGATTTTCACGAATAAATACTAAGTTTGCAAGAATGGATACATTCAATACTGCAAGACTAAGCTTATTTCCTTTAATAACTACAAGAAACATGCCCAACCACTAATAGCTATGGCTAATGATATATTACATGAAAGTAATACGTTCAAACTCCTCGGCTTAACATTCACGGGGAACATGAATTAGAAACAGATACATTGAGGGCATTGCCAAGGCTGCTGCAAAGAAGGTGGGCTCTCTCTACCGTGCTAAAAACGTTACTTACGCCCGAGAGTATCCTGTACCTCAGCAAAGTTACCATTCATCCATGTATGGGGTATTGTTGCCACATTTGGGCTGGTGCATCTGCTACTAGTCTCAGACTCTTAACATGGTTCAAAAGAGAGTCGTCAACCTAATAGGTCTCGCACTATCAGCTAGGTTTAAACCGCTGACCCATCGACGAAATGTTGCATTTCTCTCCCTGTTTAGAAATATTTCAATGGTAGGTGTTTCAAAAAAACTATCAGCCCTTGTACCCCCTTGACGCAAATACCCCCCGCCAAACCTACAAGCAGCAAAATCCCACCCCTACACAGTAGAAATACCTAGATGTAAAAAATCTTCTACTCTAATAGTTTATTCCCTAACACTGCTAGACTTTGGAATTCCCTTCCGGGTTCCTGTTTCCTTGACTTTAATGACAAGCAGAAGTCCAAGTGTAATATAAAAAGACACCTTGCTGTTCAACTCCCTATATAGTACAGCTGAAAATTATGCCTCAGATAGTAGCCCCCTACATCAAAGTGTACCGAGCCTTGTTTGGGGTGAAAATGTAATTTTTTTTTAAAATTAACAAAAGGATATTTGTATTCAAAATGTTTATTTTATTGATTAAATTAATTAATATTTAACTCAGCTTTTTCAGAAAAGAAATGTTGAAATTCAGACGATATATAATGGCGACATCCACCATATTTATCATCCAGTATATCCGAGATACGCGTGGAGCATATGAAAACCGTCATGACAGGTTGGAATTTTATCGATGGTGTGGGGTGGAGGGGAGGGGGCATATTCTTATCTGGAAACATTTGGGTACACAACGGGAATGCGCACGCGTGTTCGGTTACAGGTGTGGGATTTGCAAACGGCTCATCGAATTGATCTTCATTTCAGATCCAAATAGGAAAGAAAAGAGCAAGAGGGGTGAGGGAAAGAGAGAGAGAGAGAGAGAGAGAGATAGAGAGAGAGAGAGAGAGAGAGAGAGAGTTGAGAGCGAGAGAGAGAGAGCGATAAACAAAGACTGAGGAGGGAGAAAAGTGAGAGAAAAGAAAGGAAGAGAGAGAAAAAGGAAGAACGTAAGAAAGAGAATAATTAATAGAACAAGAAAGAGAGAAAGTAAGAAATATACTAAAAACGATAGAACGTGAGTAAGCGAGAACTGGAGGAAAGAGAGAAACTAGTAAAGAGAAAAGAAGGAGAGAAATTAAGAAACAAGGAAAAGAAGAAAGAAAAAAGAGAAAGAAGGAGAGAAATTAAGGAGAAAAAGAAAGAAATAAAGGAAAGAAATTAATAAAGGAAGGAAAATAGAAAGAGATAAAGTAAGACACGGAGAAAATAAGACAGAGAAAAAGAAGGACGGAACGTAAGAAAGAGAGAAAATAAGACAGAGTACGAAATACAGAAATAAAGAAAAGAAGGAAACAGAGAAAGGAGGAAAGAAATAAGGAAAGAAGACCGAAGAAAAGAAAGAGAGAGAGAGCGAAAAAGAAAAAAAAGAAAGAAGTAAGAAAAGAAAGAAGGAAAGAGAGAAAGAAATAAGGAAAGAAGAAGTAAAGAGAGAAATAAAGAAAGAAGTAAAGAGAGAAAGAAAGAAAGAAGGAAAGAAGAAAGAAAATGAAGGAAAGAAAGAAAGAGAACAAGAATGAGAAGAAAAAATAAAATGAAACAAATAAAGAAAGAAAGCAAGAAAGTAAGAAAGAAGAACGTAGCAAAAGATGAACGTAAGAAAGAAAGAAATAAAGAAAAAGAAAAATTGAGAAAAGGAAAAGAAAGAAAGAAATTGAAAAAAATGAAAGAGATTAAGAATGCGAAAAATAAATGAATAAGGTGAAAGTTAGGCAGAAGAAAGAGAAAAGACGAAAGAAAGAAACTACGTAAGAAATAGAAATACCGAGAGTGAGGGAAAGAAAATAAGAAAGATTTTTTGACTAAGCACGAACTGGTTGTAAAAATTTTCAAAATTCTTATTTATGTTTTTTTTTTTACCAATCTTCGTTTTTTTTAATATTCTACATCTCTTTTAATGTATTTCTTTCCTTTTATGGAGTTTTTTTTTTCTTTGTTTTTTTCCTTCGTTCGTTTAAGTCTTTCTTTGCAATCTCTTTTTTTTGCAACTTTTCTATTAAAAAAAAAAGTTTCGCTTTATCAATTTTCTTGCTTTAAAAAAATATTCTTTTATTCATTCTTTCATTCACATCGACTTTCTTGTATCCTTTTACGTTCTTGGTTGGTTGGTTGTTTTTGTTTTACGGCATATCAACCTTTTTCAGGTTATTTAATGCCGAATCTAGTGATTTTGAGGAACGATTTTTTAATGGAATATATTTGTTTTTTAAGTCGGATTCTATTTAACCAATAGTCGGGACCCTAACAGGTACTACCACTCCCAGTCAGAGTAAACCTGGGAGAAATGTCAATTAAAGGGTGGCCTCACACCCCGCAAGGCCGCAAGCTGGGGTCTCACCATCAGATATAGTTTTAGGTCATATCCAGGACCCTTTTACGTTCTGACTCTTTCTTTCTTCGAACTTTTATTTGCAATATATTTTTCTT
>NW_027633521.1:20000-39225 GCF_053919585.1 Euprymna scolopes
TATTTTAGGTTATAAATTTATTATATTTTTTACTGGAATATCTTTTCCTTTTCTTTTCCAGTTTTAGCAACTAGTTATTTACGTTTCCATGTTAAAGCTTAACCATATTACTTTTCATGCTCGCATTTTCTATTTTTCTTGTTCTTTGTTTAATTTAAATCTTTTTTTTTCATAAACACATATGTAATAACAATGTACGGCACTCTTCTCCCCAATTATCTCCCTTGCGTGCTTTCATTCTCTCTGTTTCATTTGTTACTTCTCTTTTCGCGACAGCAGTGAATTAGTAGCAACAGTAGTTGCTGAAGCGACGTGATTGCTATGGAAACCAGTCATAAAAGGCATCGCTCACCTCCTTACATATTTTTACGATTTTGAACACCAGAAAATTCATCATAACTTTTGTTTTACTGGATGAAAATGAAATTTTTTTTTCACAATATAGCTGAGAAGGTAGTCCATAAACTGTAATAATTGTTTGAAATTTGATCGGAAAATGAGTGCGCGGTGAAGCTTTAAAGCAGTACTAAATGACTAAAACTGCCACTTAACCATATATATTTATCAAACACTGCCGTGTCTTATATATATATATATATATATATATATATATATATATATATATATATATATATATATATATATATATATATATGCTACAATCTGTTTTCGAGTTTGCTAACTACTATCAGGTTCTTCTAACAAGCAATGGTATATTTAACCAGAATGATGCCCAATCAATTATACAGATTTGCTTAATACGGACTCACCAACCGATGATGAATAATTATAACATTTAAGGAATCTTTCTTTATTCATATCTAATCAATATGAACCAAATTCAATGATTATCTGAACTAATTTGACTTTTCTTACGAAGATTATGTCTGAATTTAAAGCTCAGCTGAAGAGGGTTTCAAAAGAAATTAAAATCCAAGGACTTTAATGACTACAGGACAAATTTAGTGCAATTATAAAATATTTGAATGTTCTCGCAGTGCCCGTGTAATGTTTCTGAAAAGATTATTTAAAATTCGCCAAATAAACTGAATTTAGGAAATAATTGATGTGTAATCTCTATTGTTATAATTTCACAAAATGGAAAGTATCTAAATTTTCATTAAGTTTTTTCCACTAGCTGTTCTTATTTACTTGCCTCCCCACGAAGGCAGAGTTAGACACAAGGTCAGATTTTAATGTGGGGAAAACCAGCTCCTCAAAAAGGGGCACTCTGGATAAAAACAAATTAAAATTTTTTTACGACGTACCCCAACGTATTATAATTCCCCATATTAAGAATGGTTTTCAGAATAAACACCCCCCTCAACCTCGAAATCCGTTCTTAACATGGGAAGGTTGAGGGGGTTATTCCGAAAGTCGTTCTTAACATGGGGTGTTTGGGGATGTTTATATTACGCTGGAGCAGGTCGTAAAAAAATACCAAGCAAATTATCTCAGTCTAGAAGGATTTCTTCTCCATTGACCGAGGACAGAAAAGTTGAAGTGTATTATCAGAACAGATACTACTGTTTGTTCCTATTTGTATAGTTTATGGGCTGTAAAATTACAATTTGAGTTGTGAAACAAAAAATGAAAAGTTATAAACAAAATCTTTGGGGGAGGGGAATGGGTGCAGGGTCTTTCGAAAAGTCTTGAAAACTTTATAAGTTACTCTTGACTGGCACCATTTACCACAATATCACATTCACTCCGTTCCTAGACAAAACGCCAAGGAAACAATAAGTGTGCTGTTTATACCTTTCACATTGAACTAAATACAGCCAACGTTACGACCTCTTACGCATAGCACCTGTGTTATAAAATTCATAATGATCAATCGATTACTTTACAAATGAATTCTATACATATACATATAAAAACATATACTCATACCTAATTCAGTATATTCTACGTATAGAGAAAATATTTCAGAACATACTTTTTAAAAAAGTGAACATATATCATAGAATACTTTGTCAAAACGGCTTGCTTATTATGGTATCCGTTCGATGGGCAGTGAGATATTAATGGCGATTAATAGGAATAGTGACCACAATACCACATTTACTCTAGTAGTTTTTTCAGAAACTATTGGGTCGATCTGGCTGAAATTTTGTATGGAACTTTGTGATGAGAAAGTGCAGCGAACTTAATAATGTGTCATCTGATCCACAGTTAGGGATTAATAAGGATTGCTATGGTTTAGTATTTAATGCAAAAGTGAGCATAAATTTAACTATATTTAACCATCAATTTGGCATAAAAACTAATTCGAAATCAACAGGCTATAGCTAAGAAATCTAGTAGCCTGATAATATTAAAAAATATCAATGAAAAGAAAAACAGAAACTCGTCACTATAAGAGAACATTTCGTATTTTTAATCTATAACAGTTGTGATGTCTGCGCGTGGATAGATAGAACCCGCTTGGTTGACGTGGGAACTTTTCAATGTTCAACAAATCTAGTGACGAGGATGTAACGATTTAACAATATATCGAATTATAATCAAAAGAAAAAAGCACCCGAATTCCACGACAATACGAGTAAAACTTCGCATGCAAAGGTTTCTCAAAAATCGACCTAAACTCTTATTACCACGGAATAGAACTGGATCCTGGATCTAGGAACATCACTACTTTTTCATGCAACTCCTGAATTTACAGATATAAGGTACTGGTTATGAGCAGTAGATTAATGGCCGAAGCAGGGCAACGGTTACGTTAACAAATGCTACAGAAAATTCATATCTGCTGCAATGGGGCAGACGACATTGTAAACTCTGGGCAAAACAAAAGAGAACATAACTCTATATATAGTAATAGGCACATTGAAAGGAAACAACCTCACAACTGCACAGTCAAAAAGCATGTTTCATAATGGAAAAATCGTAACATTTTATCATGTACAATGCAGGACTGACTCGAAAATAAAAGCAATAAGAAATTTCAAAAATCGTAAAAACGTCCAAGATATTCGTGGTTTCGAAGGTTTTTTTTTTTTACACAGTGATCCCACTTATCAAGGCCCGGAAGCCACTCAGGGATAAGGGTTATTGCAAGTACATTACGTTAGTGTGGAGATTTGATGAAGTGTTTACTTAAGCGGGCGGTTCATTAGGAATTTGTTAACGTTGGACTTGAACACATCCAAGTTGTAGTCCGGTGGGAAGCAGGCAGACGGAACAGAGTTCCACAGGCGTGCACTTCTAAGAAAGAAGCTTTATTCATGGAACCCGCGTTTTGATTTAGGCACAGATATAGAGTGGGGGAAAATTTTCACAGCTAGACGGGTGTTTTTCGTGAAAGATTGGCGAGGGGGGACCAGAGATTGGAGTTCAGACGAGCACCTGCCATGGAAATAACGATAAAACAAGGATAGGCTCGCAACGTGTCTTCTGTGGGAGAGAGGTTGCAGGGTAGAGAAAAGGGCATCCCTCACTAAGCCACGAAGTCTATTTTGTACTCTGTCAAGGCAGGGTAGGCAGCTCCTGCCCAGAATTGGCAACAGTATTCCATCCTTGGACGTACTTGGCTTTTATATAGATAGAGAATTGCATCAGTAGTGAGATATCTTCTGGAGCGGTAGAAGAATCAATTACCTCGCAAGGTTTATTCCACTCAGTGAACCATCAAAAAAAGTTAACGCCGGCAAACAGGGAATGGCGGTGGACGGAGGAAGAATAATGTTGTTTTCACATGATGAAGAATATAGCAATTCAAAGCAAATCTCTCATACACTTTAATCCAAAACTGCAAACATCTCTCATAGTAGATGCTAGTCTTATGGAATTAAAAACAATACTGCGCAAAAACAAACAACCACATCAGCTACGCATCTAAGAGTCTAACCGAAGGCGAACGCCGGTACTGTCAATAAGAAAAGGAAGTCCTAGCAGTTGTATGTGCTTGCGAAAAATTCCACTTTTACTTTAATGGAAATAACTTTCTTATTATGACTATTATTAAGTATTACCAATTTTCCTCAATCCTAAAGATAACCTTGTAGACAAACTCTCTCGGCAACCTATGGAATATCAAAAAGTAGTTTCATCGGAAGAAGAGATTGCCGAAGGATATATGAACGCGGTTATAGCTAACACCATTCCAAAATCAATCACGCTATCAGAAATAATGTGGGAATCTCAGCGGGATCCAACTATCACAGCAGTGAAAAAGACAATACATTAAAACGATTGGACTGATAAGATAATAGAATCCTTTAAACACGCGAGGAATGAACTGACAACAAAACGACGTGTAGTCATACGCGGAGCCGGAATAGTCATACCTGAAAACCTATAGAAACAAATTGAAATTGAGGCGTAAGACATAAAGGGACAATGTAAACAGAGACCGTACTCAAAACTAAAGTATGGTGGCCCAATATAGACAAAAACATAGAGACTGACGTAAGATAATGTATCTCGTGCACAACATTAAACCCGAAGGGGAACCATCGTCCGGTGCATATGGCCGAAATGAAAGGCTCTTGGGTAATAATCCACATAGACATCTGTGGGCTATTCCCTAGCGGGGATTATGTATGGAAACAAATAATACGGGATCAGGATGACCCGAGGCATTTGCTACTAAATTCACTAGGGTTTATACGATCATGTCGACAATCCAAAGGTGTTTCTATATACATGGAATTCCAGCGATTATCGTTCATATCTTCAGAGTCTATACACTGCTGCAAAAAATGGGTATCCAACACCGAACAGTAACCCCTTTTCATTCCCATGCTAATGGAGAAATCTAGAAAATTTTACAACTATATTGAAAGTCATTCGGGTGATGAGCACAGAGAGAAATGGCTGGGAAAACATCTAGGAAAATTCCTAATGTATTACCGAAATAGTTCAAAAACCATGGCAGGAGAAATTCCAGCTAAACTACTCATGGGGAAGGAAGTAAACATCAACATACCAGGATTATAAAAGCTGCCTGAAACCCAAGCTTGGAGAACAGCACGACAAAAAGACAAAAAAGAAAAAGACAGATCGAAAAATCGCACAGATGAAAATAATAACGCTTAACAAATTAACACAGAAGCTGGAGATTTTATACTACGTAAAATTTACGTCGTAAACAAAGTAAACACAACAAACTAACGCCAGTTTATCACCCGACACCATGGAGAATAAAAGATCGCAGGAGCGAATCTGCAATTATAACGCGAGGTGACAAACTGACACACATCACAAATGAAAAA
This sequence comes from Euprymna scolopes, assembly GCF_053919585.1. Lineage (NCBI taxonomy): Eukaryota > Metazoa > Mollusca > Cephalopoda > Sepiida > Sepiolidae > Euprymna > Euprymna scolopes. The sequence continues at coordinate 25,217 of NW_027633521.1, forward strand.
ACAAAGTCCGAAGAAAGGACTGGCCAACAACCAATGGACTTCTCTTTCAACGACAACCTTCGGGACAGAAAGATATGCAACATGAGAAAGAATACGAGTAGGAGGAGGAGGAAGAGGAGGAAGGGGAGAAGGAAGAAGCGGATCTCTTTATAGTCATATAAAACAAAACGCTACAGAAAGTATGCAAGCAATGGTTCGAAAGAAGAGGTGATACAATGTGAATACAAACAAGGGTGCAGATATGATGTCTGCGTGAGTATAAATAGAAATCCACTCGGTTGAGGTGGGGACTTTTCAATGTACAGCAAATGAGCTAAACACAAGTCTGAGGCAAAAATATTATGTAGTTGTCAAGCATTTTGATTTCATGGAACTTACATTAAATTAATTAAGCTGATTTATTTTTAATTAATGATTTGGAATAAACTACGGTAATTGGAGTTTATTGAAATTAATTTGATATATGTCTCCTGATATTACAAACATATTACAAATGATAACATTTTATCTTGGAGCTGTATGCTGAATTATTATTCTCAATGAGAAATCGTTTTTAATGGAAATTGCTCCAGACAAGGCGTGAAGCCACTTTATATAAGGAGATTACAAATTTCTACTTAAAGCCCCAGAACTAGCTCACGGTAAGTGTTCATAGATTCCGGCTTAGAAAACAGCGATTCTTCTCGCTTTTTCAGAAACATCGCTCGTGGAATGTGAGGATTAAATGTGATTTAACGTCACAGTTACAAACAAAAGAAAGTAAGAAAAATCTGGTCGGCATTTTTTCTCTTTTTTAATTGAAATATTTATTACCGTTACTTTCTCGTCTTTCGCTGACACATGTCCATCTAACCAGGTTCGGGGTTCTCTTTATTCCGACCGCACGCCGGCCACAGCCGGCTCATTCTCGCCTTCACTTTACACGTTGTCGCCTTTGGTGTCGACATTTTTCTTCTCAACTATGTGGTGTCCTTTTTTTGTTGCTTTTCCTTTCGCACCAGCTTGCGCACACCCCTAATTTGCATACGCGGTCAAACGTTGCTCCTGCTACTAATATAATCGCTTGCCATCCATTCTTCGGCTGCTGCTGATGCTCTCATACGCACTCATATGCGCTATGTTACATAAAGGACAAAACGAAAGACGCTATCGTACGAGACTGCCTAGAGTAAACACAATGCAATGTCCATTTTGGTTTTAGTTTCGGCAGCCTCGTAAATCAGTATAGTTTTAAGGTAAACATAATGTAATCAACATGAAACCAAATAAAACGGAATGTATCTTATACTACCTCGATTATCAGATGTTGCCAGGATGTTATATAAAAGGAACATCAGTTATATACAACTTCAACATGAATAATAAATACATTGAAATGTTTCCATATTAATAAAAATCCACCTATCTATCTATCTATCTATCTATCTATCTATCTATCTATCTATCTATATAGCTATCTATCTATCTATCTATCTATCTATCTAACTGTCTATCTAAGCATGTATATATATATATATATATATATATATATATATATATATATACTAGCAAAAGTACCCGTCGTTGACTGGGTTCAAAAACAGCCTACAGAAAATGGACTCTGATTTATGAAAGTATGATAGGTTATGAAAAGGAAGGGTTGTAAAGAGATAGCTTCGAATTTGGGGGTATCAAAACCAAAGCAAAATATGACGAAAATAAAAATAAAATAGATAACCCCCATAATTTATTATACCATACCTGTTCACACTGAAACAATTATCACAATACTCTGTGGATTTATATTAAAAAACCTTGTTAAACTTTGTGACATACTTCCATTCTATGGAGGGCAGGCGCGAATGCAGACCCCACAATGTTATTATACAATCCCTATTTAAGTTAAAACATACTTATCAAAGTATTATTATGTACATCTATATCAAAAACTCTTGTAAACGTTTTTTTTTTATTTTTACATTTTTTATTTCCATACTTTGTGGACCAGGCGCGTACGCAGACACCAAAATTTTAATGAATCATCATTATGCCAGATCAAACATACCCGTTCCTGTGTCTCGATACATCTTCTATCATTATATGTGATCAGTTTTCTATAATAGTCAATCATATAGGAGCCTATTCGTGACCAAAAACACACACAGACGTTCAGCTTTATATATATATATATATATATATATATATATATATATATATATATATATATATATTGTATTTTGTGCAGAGAAAGTTGTTAGATAAGACAAATCATTGGTACCGTCGGTTTCAAGCCCGATAATTTGGACCGTTTAAAATAATATCAAGCTCTCTTCAGACAATACTCATCTCCAGATGAGTATTGGCTGAAGAGAGCTTGATATGGATATTTTAACCGGTCCTAATTTTCAGGCTTGAAACCGACGGTACCAATGACTTTCTCATCTAACAACTTTTTGTACACAAAATACAAAATATAAATACGCTCTTATTTTCGGATTTTCCTTTTAATTGAGCACTCTGCTGGATTTCTTTAAAAAAAAACTAATCATATATATATATATATATATATGTATGTATATATGCATACATACGTAACAAAGGATGCAAACAGTTATCAAGGCCCGTAGGGCACTCGAGGAATAAGGATTAATCAGTGTACAGTAGTCAAGAGGAACATGTCGTAGTCATCGTCAGTAATGGAAATTTGGTAAATTGGATTACTTAAGGAGATTGCTCATCAAGAATTTGTTCACGTTGGACTTGAAGACAAACAGATTGTAGTTAGTCGGAAAGCAGGAACAGAGTACCACAGGCATACAGTTCTAAGAAAGTAGTGATGACACGATTCAAAAATATTTCCCGATTCCGATACAATTACCGATTCAGATTCTTTAAAAATCTTATATTTAACTATCAAATGCTTATTTAATGCCGATTAGCATAAACACATATGGTAAATGTGCAGCTATTTTCTCAAACGTAAAAGAAAACACACTTATGTGGTGAGATGATTTATCAATAATTATCATATGCATTATTATTGCCAGCAGTGGAATATATATTTTAAAAGCCACATTAAATAATGATAAAATGAAAAAATCGTTTTTGGCATCGGAAAGTAGGCACAAATTTTTCCGATTCCAATACCTTCAAAAGTTCCGATTCCCGATTTCTATTAATCGTCGCAACACTAATATATATAACAGTAATTACTTCATATATATATATATATATGTGTGTGTGTGTGTGTGTGTGTGTGTGTGTGTGTGTGTGATGTAATAACTACGAGTATCTCACTATGCTACAAATTTTATGTCGGTAAGGGTAGTGCGTAAGTATATATATATATATATATATATATATATATATATACATGGTGTCTTCTCAATTCAATAGAAATCCTCCTAAATTTGCTGATGAGGAGACCGTGCTTACCAAAAAAACTATGTATAATTGTCCTACGTGACTTCATGTATACCACAAATAAAAAGCACGGATTTCCGAAACGATCGTACAGATAATTGACTTTGTTGTTGTTCCTTCTTATGAAACTGATTTTTAATTTAATTAAAATTTGATTTTTAAATTTTAAAATTTTTTTTAAATTTTTAAATTATAAATCACATTACTTAATATATATATATATATATATATATATATATATATATATATATATATATATATATATATATATATATATATATATATATATATGCTACTGGACTCAAGCAGTGCCGAATTATGAGAGGTGTGATTGAAGATTGCGCAATCCTTGCCTCAGAATTACACAGCTTTTCCCACAGGGAATATCCTTTTGTCTTTCGAGATTGAATGGAGGCATTAATATTATATATATAATCCGATATTTCGACGTTTTTCCATTGAATTCTCTCTTTGAGGTTTTGCTGTCAATGTTCGCCGACTTGGTCCTATTTACAATGCCTCCCCACAGGACAGAGTCAGACCCTAGGTCGGTTTTTTAACGTGGAGAAAAGGAACAAAAATGAAAAATTGTCTCAGTCGTGAAAAATTTCTGCCCCACTGAATAACAGCTACTGCACTTTGATCTTGGCCCGAAGGTTCCTTTTCATGTCTCTGTTAATTTCCGGTGATTTGGCGGAAAGATATTTACCCACAAAGTAAATTAAAAATTATGTTTCAGAAATCAAAGTTGAGCCCTATTCAGAAATTTAGTAAAAACATTCAACTTTATCGGGAATGCTATATTCTGACGTCTTGTCGTTGAACAGTCTCTTTGATTATTTATCATGAATGCTCACTGAGATGACACTTATAGGCACTTTATTTCCTTTGAATTCTTGTGTTAATTGTCGGTGGCCTGGAGTAAAGATCTATTCTAAGGATGGGTTGGTGTATCGGTTCGAATCTCCCGACCAGTAGTGATCATCATTTCTTTAACATGAAACACTAATGTTTGTAAGTATAAAAGTAATTGCTAATATTTATTTGAGAAATATTATATATATAATATATATATATAAAAAAAAGTTTGACTTATGTCCAGGTAACCTACATCTAAAATTTCAAGTGTTTAGATCCAAAATTGGCAGAGGAGTATGGTAGCGTCTGCAAATGTCAACAATTCAACTTTGAGCTCTTGACAGCCAAATTTTCGCCCCGCAAACTGGTTAAAAAGCTTGCTGCATGTCTGAATACCTTTTATGTAAAATTTAAAATGTTTAGACGCAAAATTCGCTGATTAGTTTGCTAGAGACCACAAAAGTAAAATCTTTTGAATTTTGACTCCTTGGCAGCCCAATTTTCGGCCAAAAACCGATTAAAGGCTTGCCTTATATCTGAATACACTTTATTTTAAATGTTTAGACCAAAAATTGGCTGAGTAATTTGGTGGAGACCGCAGAGGTAAATTTTTAAAAACTTTGACCCCCTCCCTTTTGACCTCTTAACATTTATTGTTTTGAGCTCAAATCAAATTAAACGGTTTGATCCATGTCTAAGTAACCTACATCTTAAATTTCAAGTGCTTAGGCCCAAAATTGGCGGAGGAGTGCGGTATTGTTGTCAAAGGTCAAATCGTTAAACTTTAACCCCTTTGACAGCCAAATTTCTGGCCGAAAACAGATTAACAAGATTTTCCCAAATCTCAATACCCCTTATGTCAAATCTCGAGTCTATAGACTGAAATTTGACAGAGTAGTTTGGTAGGGAAATGTATACACACACAGACACTTTCACTTTTATAGATATATAGATAGATATTTATATGCATATATAGGTATGCATAAAGAAAATTGTGAAAATAAAAGAATAAGAGAAATGTGAGAGGAAAGAGGAGGTAATTGATTTCTCATGTACGTTTTTACGCACTCTCTGGCAATCGTTGGAGAGAACCAGTGATGCACAAACTATGCGCCATTTAATAAAAATAAATAAATAAAAATAAAAACAAAAACAAAATGACGGCCATTTATTTAATTAATTGTGACCTATCCTGCAACTCATTCTCCATTTTTTCCTTTCCATTTATTCTTTCTTCAAATCTCAATGCGATAAATATTTTTATAAACTTTCACGTATATATAAACACATACTATTAAGCATATAACGGAGCGTAACTAACTCTAAGATACATTAATTCCGACTTATAAGTGAATACGGTCAACGGACGCGATTTATGTTTAATTTAAACAAGGCGAAGTCGTAATGTATGTCTGTATACCAGTTTATTTATGTGTCTTTGAGTTTAGTAAGCATTTTTCATTAAAATAACTGTTATTAAATAAAAACTAATTATAATGACCTTGACAATTGAAACTAAAATAATTGGTTTGTTCTATTTAGTAAACTATCGTCATTTAAGTGTTATTGTTTAGTTGCGGTGTTTGCATTTGATCTATGTAATTAATTAATTTATTTCATACATTTATTTTATTTGTAAATGCCATTTATTTACTTATTTAATTAATTTATGTTTTTATTTATTTTGTATATTTACTACATTCATTTTATTTAATCCTTTTATACAGTTTTTTTTTTATTTATTCCTTGACTTATAGTTTTTTATTTGTTTTATTTATATATTTTCTTTATTTACTTATTTAATTTTACTCATTGTTATTTATTTTATTTATTTATTTTACTTTATTCATTTACTGTATTATCTTATTTTTATTTACTTATTTTATTTTTTCATTTTATTAATTTCTTTTATTTATTTATTAAATTAAATTTATTAATATATTTTATTTATTTATTTTATCCATTTATTTTATTCATATTTTTATTTATTTACTTATTTTATATTATTTATTATTATTTCATTTATATATTTATTTTATTCATTTATTTTATTTATTTATTAAATTAATTTAATTTATATATTTTATTTATTTATTTTATCCATTTTTTTATTTATTTACTAAATTTATTTTATTTATATATTTTATTTATTTATTTTATTCATGAATGTTATTTATTTATTAAATTTATTTTATTTATATATTTTATTTATTTATTTTATTCATTTATTTTATTTATTTATTAAATTTATTTTATTTATATATTTTATTTATTTATTTTATTCATGAATTTTATTTATATATCTTATTTATTTATTTTATTTATATATTTTATTTATTTATTTTATTTTTTATTTTATTTATATTTTTATTTATTTACTTATTTTATATTATTTATTGTTATTTCCTTTATATATTTATTTTATTTATTTGTTTATTTATTAAATCAATTTTATTTATATATTTTATTTATTTATTTTATTAATTTATTCTATTTATTTATTTATTAAATTAATTTTATTTATATATTTTATTTATTCATTTTATCCATTATTTTTATGTATTTATTTATTAAATTAATTTTATTTATATATTTTATTTATTTATTTTATTCGTTTATTTTATTTATATATTTTATTTATTTATTTATTTTATTCATTTATTTTATTTATTTATTTATTAAATTTATTTAATTTATATATTTTATTTATTTATTTTATTCATTAATTTTTTTATTTATTTACTAAATTAATTTTATGTATATATTTTATGTATATATTTTATTCATTTCTTTTATTTATTTATTTATTAAATTAATTTTATTTATATATTTCATTTATTCATTTTATTTATTTATTTTATTTATATATTTTATTTATTTATTTTATTCATTAATTTATTTATAAGCTTTCCATCGTAACAAGTGATGAGATTTAGACTGATAACAAAATGATTATATAGTAGTCAGTCTGTCTGTGGATGAATATATATATATATATATATATATATATATATATATATATATATATATATATATATATATATATAATTAGTTCTTTTAGGAAAAAAAATAAATCCAGCAGAGTACTCAAGTATAATGGAAAATCCGAAAATAAGAGCGTATTTATATATTGTTTACAGATATAAGATGAGATCAGTCATTGGTACCGTCAGTTCCAAACCCGATAATCAGGACCGTTTTAGATATCCATATCAAGCTCTCTTCAGCCAATACTTATCCCTAGATGAGTCTGGCTACATAATCTACACGGTGCCCACAATATATATATATATATATATATATATATATATATATATATATATATATATATATATATATATATATATATATATTATTTTTTTTGTGGGCACCGTGTAGATTATGCAGCCAGACTTCGTGGGCACTGTGTAGATTATGTAGCCAGACTTTGTGGGCACCGTGTAGATTATGCAGGCAGACTTTGTGGGCACCGTCTAGATTATGTAGCCAGACTTTGTGGACAACCTGTATTTCATCAAATATGTGTTTAATATATTAGTACATTTTACCAAAATCAAATGCACCGAAATGTTAAAAGCAGAAAAAAAATGCAATTAAAACGATTCCTTCATATTTCATTCATGTTGAGAGGAACGGTGGGATTAAACTTATTATTTACTAACGCGGGGGGGGGGGTTGTCTGGGCGTAAAATACGCTTGAATATCATATTTTAATTTATCTAGATTTCGTATATATCAACAGCGGAGTTGGGCCCGGCTTTGCCCGGTCGTAAAATACGCTTAAATATGATATTTTAATTCATCCATATTTCGTATGTTTATTGTAGAGTCGTGATTTCGAAAGTAAAAAACAAAACAAACAAAAAAACAAAAAGACAAAAAAACAAAAAAAAACAAAAAGACAAAAAAAACAAAAAACAAAAAGACAATCGTATTTGGGTAACATCAGCTAGAATCGAAATCATAAGCAAAACTAAAGCTGGCGACGTTACCACTGAACTAACGTGACACGCATACGAACTGATTAAAAATTAAAAATAAACTATGATTAATGTACAAAATGTATAACAGTTTTTTTTTTAATTTGGACCCATCTTTGATTCCTTAACAATTTTATCCGGCTAAAGACCCATAAAAGAACGATTCATAGATAAAATTCAAACATTTGAGGCTCCTAGCGCTGCTCTACGATTTTTAGTTCCGGACGAGATAGAGTTGGAAAATATTAAGACAAACAGACAGATATATAGTCTTATTTATTAGATTAGCGGGACGCGCCCCTCTTTGCCTGGTCAAAAAATACGCTTAAATAGTATATTTTAATTTATCTAGATTTCGTATATATATTTGTAGAGTTATGTTTTCAAAAGTAAAAATAAAAAAACAATGTACAAAATGTATAACGATTTTTATAATTTTGACCCCTTTTTAACCCCTTAAAATCTATTTTTACAATCTAAAGATCCATAAAGGAACGGTCTATTAACAATCCAATCGCTTGAGGCTCTAGCGTGGCTCTGCGACTTTTAGTTTCGGAGAGGTAAAGTTTTAAAACATGGAAACAACAAATAGACAATGGTTTTATCTATTAGACTAGTGGTTGGGGGCTCCCGGCTTTGCCCGGGCGTAAAATACGCTTAAATATTATATTTTAATTCATCCATATTTCGCATATTTTATTATTGAATCGTGATGTTAAAAGTAAAAAAAAAAAAAGTATTTTGGTGCCATCAGCTAAGAATCGAAACCGAAAGCAAAACTATATCATTTAAAGCTGGTGACGTTACCACTGTACCAACGTGACATGCATATGCACCGATTAAAGATTGAAATAAACTAAGATGAACGGACAAAATGAATAACGATTTTTTAAATTTTGCCCCATTTTGGACCCCTTAAAAATTATTTTCACCGGCTAAAGACCCATAAAAAACGGTTCATAAAAAAATTCAATCATTTGTAGTCTCTCGTGCCGCTCTTCGACTTTTAGTTTTGAAGGAGATAAAATTTGAAAATATGGAGACAGACAGACATACATATATATTAGATTTATTATATATTGTTTAGATTAAAACAAGTAAACATTAATAATCACATTCCCATCTACGTCGTTGACGAACATATAGAACTGATGCTACAAACCCTAACAAATAATATTAGCCCAACACAATAATCAAATTCTATTAATATATTTTACCAGAATCAAATGCATCCAAATGTTATTATATAAAAAAATACAATTAAAAGCATCGTTCATAACTATTCAATTGTAGTTGATAGCAACAGTAGTATTAAACTTAATATTTATTTTAAGAAGTTTAAAACTCAAAAGCTCGTTGTTAGAAACGCCTCCTCCAGGCTCTAAAAACATTAGAGCAAACTAATGTTGTATTCCAGTTCAAATGCTTTCTTAGGGGAATGTAACTCCTATAATTATAAGACGAATGCATACATTGGATATACTACAACAACAGTGTCCCGCCGTCTGACTATGCATTTAACTAACAACAGAGCCATATACCAACATTTACAGAAAGAGAATAACTGTCTTCTTCCAACTTTAGACAAATCCTTGTCTAAAATTGTTCAGCATGAAATTACTCCCTAACAGTAAAAATTATACAGGGAATTTATGTTAGAACCCAGCAGCCACTATTAATAAGATCGCATTCGAGACGAGTAGAAACATATTAAAATGACTGGCATAGTGCGGAATTGCTGTGCGTTGCTCACTATCCCTAAGATTTTAGAGCTCAGATATTTAATCGATTTTTATTTTAAACTCACCTGCAATTTAGTGGGCGTTTTATTTCTATAATTTTCTACCTTTCCCTTTGTACTCCAGTTCACATTCACCTCACAAATTCCACGTAAAGATGATTCGTAGTCGAATCGAAAAACCTCGTGATTATCATGAAACTTTTATTAATATGTTAGATTTTGATATGACAAATGTTATACAAAAAATCGAAAGAATAAATTAAAGAATAATAGAGTAAAATACTTCAATAATGTTTGCTTAAATGAAAAAATGATGTCTAAATATGACAATTTCTTATTGTTTAGATATACACTCTCTTCTCTCTCACCCTTCCCTATATATATATATATATATATATATATATATATATATATATATATATATATGTGTGTGTGTGTGTGTGTGTAGCTTAATTGACGTATATATTTTTATAACTTACTACGTAGCTCTACACACATTTTGAGCACTATCGAAGTAAATACTGAACATAGATACATAAAAGCGTATGCAAATATATAAAATAATAGTAATTCTTTCTCTCTCTCTCTCTCTCTCTCTCTCTCTATATATATATATATATATATATATATATATATATATATATATATATATATATCTTTTCGGGAATCTTCAGTGCAGGGTGTCACGATTAACACCAGTCGACAGATTTGAACCCGGCAACACGAGTCATCTCTGGTTCGATTAGCAAAGACCACATCCAATCGGCTACCATTAACCGCGAGAAATAACATTGAATAAAAACATTTTTAATTTTATATGTTCTTTTCGTCAGTCACAGTGATCTAATCATTATACGATGATCTATGCGTAAGAGCTAAATCGACCCACTTAATTCAACTGACAGTGCTCAACGATAAGAAACGAGTTTCTTAAAGGGCCTAATTATTTTTTTACTATAATAATGAAAATATTATATATATATATATACATATATATATATATATATATATATATATATATATATATATATATATGACTACTTCATTTAATTACATAGATCAATATACGAAAGTATAATTTTATGCGTAAACTTTAAGTATTTACTCCAACAGTACTCAATACATAGGCAGAGTTTGGTAGTAGCTTATAAAAATATATGCATACAAATATAAATTATGCATAAGCCTGACGAAGCATGGATGAAACGCGGAATATTCTGTGTAGCTTATATATATATATATATATATATATATATATATATTTCGGAGTTTACTCCTCATCAGTATAACTAGACTTTTATTTACAAGGATCTAACCTATAACTGCTCGATAAGTAGTCTGGTGTGTTACCACAGAACTACTGAACCTTATATATATATATATATATATATATATATATATATATATATATATATATATATATATGTATATATATATATATATGCGGCACTGATGAGTTGCGATACAACGAAACAGGACTGTATGTCGGTGACTACAAATATATATATATATATATTTGAGGGGTCCGATTTCGATCTCTCTGAGACTCTGATGAGTTGTAGACGACGAAACACGTGTCAGTGGATAATTATATTTTAATATATATATATATATATATATATATATATATATATATATATATATATATATATGTGCATATATATTTTGCTTTTTTTATAAAGATGAGATTGCGTAAACATTAAACTACTTCACCTGCCTCGCAATGTCTTTATTTCGAAACGAGGGCCATCACTCACAGTTATAATGACGCTGTCGTCGTTCGGCGCATAAATGTCTATAATACTAGTTATCCAAACGGTTATTATGTTGATCATGGGACACCGTAATAAAAATAAAGCAGACGTCAACCGCGTCCAAAGACGGCCGTAGTAGGGTAGGGGGTAGTGACGAGTGAGGGCCTAGGAAAAGAGTTAGATAGAAAATGAGGAAGTGACGTCTCGAATAAATATTGGCGTTCATTGCTCTGAAGGTGGGAAACAAAGGTAATAAACGGGATAAGATGTTAATCTTGAGCGAATGTGTGAGGGTGGCCTTTCCGGTAATAGGAGCAACGAATTTGGAAAAGGAAAAAAAAAAAAGGAAGTGATGGAGGCAGTAAGGGATTGTGGAGTTTGAGATGACGGTGTTTACCAAGGCCATCCAATCCAAACTATAATAACACGTATGAAAGCCTATTTGAGGAGTTTTCGTGTCACAAAAATAAGAAGAGAGTATTAAAATAAACACCCATTCTATTCCATATCTCTTTATTATTATACTAAGTGTAAGTTAACAAGCGTTTATTCCCTATATACTTTAATAATACAGTATACATGCTAAAAATCATTACTTCTGAGATTGAGTTATGCTTGAAAACAGTTCTGTTTTTTTTATTTAATTAGCTGTAATTTTAAATTAATTGAACAAGTCCCCGATTTGTTTCTTAGACGCCATATGCATTTCTTGCTCTATGTTGATTCAGCCGCTGGACAATTCCTTAATGTGATGTGAGCATTAAGAGAAAGAGTTTAATGTACGTACTCCACACACGTTTATATAAATTAGATCGCAAAACAATGAATAATAATAATAATAATAATAATAATAATAATAATAATAATAATAATAATAATAAATAAATAAATAAATAAATAATGCGGAGACAAATACAGAGGAGTTACAAGCGCCAGACAGCAGCATATAGAAGCAAGCAGCAACGACCCCCCCCCCGAAAAATCTGCCGGCAACACTCGGCACCAATCTAAATAGTAGAGAAGGATGGAAAGACCGAGGAGAGAAAGCACTCCCCAAACCGCCAGTGGATGAGTGCGAATAGAACTGGGACATTGGGGAGACCTATTGGCACTCAAATTCCAGTGATGACCAATGGTCATTTACAGCGAGGAGTCAATGGCAAGCGGCTATTGCGATGATGCAAATTCATTTACACTAGCTATTGAAAGACGCGGAGATTACTAGAAATCTGAGGAGACTCCAGGAAACACCACCGCTTGTTATCAGTAATTATTCTCTGATGATGACCTGTGTGAAAACTCCTAGTGACTACAAATAATGATATTAGGCTGGTGCAAAAATAATGTTGTTTTATATATATATAGTTGAACGTCAAAAAACGACATTATTTTGCACCAACCTAATAATAATTATAATTATAATTATAATAATAATAATAATAATAATAATAATAATAATAATAATGATAATAATAATGCATAAATTAAGCTTGGATTCAGTATTGTCGCATACAAAAACATAAAATGGGATCGGATGAAATTTGAAGCTGTAAAAGACAGAAGAATGATCTGAGAATCATTATCGGCAAGTCAGTATTCTGTGAATGCTGGTTCTTATAATTTCCGGAAGAAGAATGCTGAACTCTTTAATTTCACGTACGGCAATAATAGGAACCAAATGGAGAGCATAAATAAACAACAAAAGTGGAAAACCCAGAGGAAAAAATAGATAACCAAAGAGAATGGACATGTAATGGAGTACTAGTATAACAGAGCGCGAACGCGCGTATGGCGGCAACAGCAGCAGCAATGAGAACCAACGTATACAAATGACCGAGCCGTGTGCGGGGTGACGGTTCAGCGAGGAAGAGGGAAAGAAAAAAGATTATTAAAAGAATGAAAGAAATATAAATGTTACACACGTGGCCCGGGACTGATAGGGAAAGACGTATCCTAGACATGGTTGGACAAAGACAGAATACCACGTGTCCGACACTGTAGAGTCTTGTTAAGCATATTGGAGTATGAGATGACTTTTGAACACGAGACAAGGCGTTATTCTGGTAGTATCTGTAAATGAATGTCTGTTGTTTCAACTGAAATATAGGCGAGTCATTATCTTTGTTTCCTTGCGTCTGTCTGCATACAACTTGTGGATTCCGAGTGTTGACATGTAACGACTACGTTACACAACTATGAATATGTTACCGGGAGCGAACGGACATATCTAGGATATGTATATAGACTACAATGCAACGGAAAATAAGATAACAG
>NW_027633522.1:0-22500 GCF_053919585.1 Euprymna scolopes
GGCTGATAAGCGGAATATTCAGTGTAGCTTAATCGCGATATATATTTTTTAGGCTGATAAGCCTGAAGAGTCCTAGAGTGGATGAAACGCGGAATATTTAGTGTAGATTAATCGCCATATATATTTTATAGGCTGATAAGAGGAATATTCAGTGTAGCTTAATCGCCATATATATTTTATAGGCTGATAAGAGGAATATCCAGTGTAGCTTAATCGCCATATATATTTTTTAGGCTGATAAGAGGAATATTCAGTGTAGCTTAATCGCCATATATATTTTATAGGCTGATAAGCGGAATATTCAGTGTAGCTTAATCGCCATATATATTTTATAGGCTGATAAGCGGAATATTCAGTGTAGCTTAATCGCCATATATATTTTATAGGCTGATAAGAGGAATATTCAGTGTAGCTTAATCGCCATATATATTTTTTAGGCTGATAAGAGGAATATTCAGTGTAGCTTAATCGCCATATATATTTTATAGGCTGATAAGCGGAATATTCAGTGTAGCTTAATCGCCATATATATTTTATAGGCTGATAAGAGGAATATTCAGTGTAGCTTAATCGCCATATATATTTTATAGGCTGATAAGAGGAATATCCAGTGTAGCTTAATCGCCATATATATTTTTTAGGCTGATAAGAGGAATATTCAGTGTAGCTTAATCGCCATATATATTTTATAGGCTGATAAGCGGAATATTCAGTGTAGCTTAATCGCCATATATATTTTATAGGCTGATAAGCGGAATATTCAGTGTAGCTTAATCGCCATATATATTTTATAGGCTGATAAGAGGAATATTCAGTGTAGCTTAATCGCCATATATATTTTTTAGGCTGATAAGCCTGAAGAGTCCTAGAGTGGATGAAACGCGGAATATTTAGTGTAGATTAATCGCCATATATATTTTATAACTCACTATATATATATATATAAATATATATATATATATATATATCGATTTTCAGTATTTATTTCAACAGTACTCAATATGTGTAAAAAGATAAGTAGTTAGTATTAAAATATATATGATAATTATTAGTAGCTTAATTGCTATATATATATATATATATATATATATAGAGAGAGAGAGAGAGATATTATATATATATATATATATATATATATATATATATATATATATGTACCTATTATATACTGCTGATTTAAAAAATTTAAATAAAAGCTTAACCTGGCATCAGTTAAAATCCAAACCAAAACATTTAGCGTCACAGTCACCTACACCTTGCGTTATAGCTACAAACAGATAAAAAAAAATACACTAAATTAAATCACTAAAGGCTACTTTTGAATTTATGCATACGCAAAACTAATAAAAATATATCGTCAATTTAAACGAGCATTTTACATTTCAGCTTATCGACATATTTCTGTACGCATTAATCAACTGCGTCACGGTGCCCGTGGCGCAGTTTATATAGACGTTAATACGGTTTTACGTGAGTATTTTCTGAAGATAGCGGTTTCAATCCTACCCAAAGCCGGCCAGATGCTTACTTGGCCAAACCTTGATGAGGCAACAACAACAACTACGGAAGGCAGTAATTGCAGTAAATGCAGTCAGGAGATTCAGGGTTTCTATCTCGTCGCGGTTACCACCTGACGAAGGCCAGAGGAATAGTTGTCCGAAACGTCGTAGAAGAAAAGAAGAAAAGAAAAGATGAGGATAATAATCTGCAATAAATAAAAATTAATAATTAATAATCAACTCAATAATGAATTCCAATCAAATAATATATATATATACTCGTAGCCAAATTGATTATTAAAATGTTCATTTTTTTTTTTTTTTGCATCTATTGGATGAAACTACATAAAAATTTTAAGGCTTTTTGAAGATTATAATCTTATTCTATGGTAAAAATTTCACGACAATTTCTAAAAAGGAATATTTTTAACCAATAAAATATGCCTAAATTTGCCTACATTTGTATATATAGTGTCACACCGGCAACGTCCGTTTGACTGCCTCGGTTTTCTCTCCTTTGGCCTCGCCAGGCCACTAATATATATATATATATATATATATATATATATATATATATATATATATATATATATATATATATATATATACTAGCCAGTCGTCCGAATTCCCGGTTGTAAAATAAGCTTGCATATGGTATTTTCATTTATTTCTCATTTATTATTATAAAGTCACATGTAATAGTTTTTACCCAGTGTATTATAGACCAATAAAACACTGAACAAAAAAAAAAAAACAGTTTACCGATTTACATAAACATGTCGTGTGAGGCAAGGCGGGAGAATTGAGTTAAATTTAATCGAAGTTACAGATTTATGTCTAACCATATGCAATGCAATATCCTGAGTGATGAATTCATAACTTTCCGAATGCTTTTAGTAATAAGCACGCAAAAACACCGACAAGACTCGAACACTAGATGTCAAATCTACAATCGCCAACGGTAGCCACTGAGTGTCACTCATAGCATCTTTCTCGAAAGTTCGCCATTCAAACTTCTTGAGCTTAAACTCACAGGTAAAACAAGAAAGATACTGCCAAGTGTGCTGCAAAGAAAGTAGGCCTTCTCTACTGGGTTAGAAAACCTATCACGTCCGTGGGTATTCCATATCCCCACAAAGTCATAATTCGCTCATCCATCCAATATTGTTGCTAGATCTGGGGTAGTCTACCAACCATAACTCTGCCCTCCTTGTAGAGGGCCCAAGCGGGAGTCTTTAACATAGTAGGATTGTCTACCAAGCTTCAAGTCTTTGTCGTCGCAATATTGCATGTGCTTATTTTACATGGACCCCAACTGAATGTGCCTCGATGGACTAAGAGGTGCTTTGAATAAGTTTCCAGACTTTTTTCGTGTGACCACTGTTATTGATAGTACACACATGAAACGCTAGTCCTCTTCGAAGTAATCTCCTCCGACTGAAATGCATTAGTTGTACCGTTCCAAGAACTGGGAGATCCTATGGAATCCTCTTGTGGGGTCGTTTCAATGACCTTCGTCACAGCCTCTTCCGTTTCCTCAATTGTCTCATAACGGCAGTCTTTAAGGTTTTCCTTGAACTTAGGGAATAACAAAATTTCACAAGCAGCGAGATCTTGACTATAGGGAGAATGGGGAATTGTCTTGATGCCCATGACAACGTCTTTATTTCTGACTTTCTCTGTGCACCCTTGGGACAAACTCACACGCAAATCATCTGCATCTTCAGTTCCTCGCGAATAATTGTGTGTACAGTTCGCACATTAACATTAAATTGTGCACTTATTGTCTTTATAGAAATTCTTTATTTAGCCACACAACTTTGGTGTTCTAATTTCCTTACTCTACCTAAACCTCTCATCATTCCTCACAGACTCGCTTCTTTCCTTGAATCTCTTATGTTACTTCAAAATTGGTGGTTGATTCATAAAAGATGGTGCGAAACAGTCTGAAGCATTCCATGCGTTTTGGGGTACATTTTTGTCAAGTTTAAAATAGAATTTTATTGTATATTGTTCTTCTAATGTGTCCTCACATCCAGATTGAAATTTTAAAATTCATCAACTGTGATATTCAGGCTTTAGTAAGTTTGAAAACTTATTGAAGGCAACTTATAGCTCTATTTCTGCCCTATAAAAACAAGTATCTTAGACCGACTAAAACCAAAATCACACAACTTCAGTGTACAGTTCTTCAGATACCGGAAGAAATTGTATGCCAATGTGCCGTTCCACGAATCGCTTACATTTGAAATTCTCTTCGTGCTCTTTGTTTCCTTGGATATAACAATATGCAAAATTTTAAATGTAATGTGAATAAGCAACTCGCTGGACAACTCCGCATTTAGGTGCCCATCTAAATCGCTTTTATAGAAAACGCTCTATGCAAGACCTGTTAATATCTAATAAGCATGAAATATGATTATTGCAATGAACGGAGGTGGGTTTATTTTTTGTTTTTCTTTTTAGAAAGGAGTCACCACTCTTCAAGGTCCAGAGGCCACTCGAGGATAAGGGTTAATAAGTGTACAGTCGTCAATGCGACAGTGATGTAATAATTGTTAGTAGTGGAAATTTGGTAAATTTGATTACTTAAGGGTAACGGCTCATCAAGAACTTGTTTACGTTGGACTTGAAGACGACCATATTATAGTCAGCCGGAAAGCAGGCAAATGGAAGAGAGTTCTACGGGTGTGCAGTTCTAAGAAAGAAGCTTTGATCATGGAATCTACGTTTAGGTTTAAGCACGGATAAAGAGTGGGGGAAATTATTGATAGTGTTTTCAGCTAGACGAGTGTTCCTCGTAAAAGTTTGGCGAGGGGGGGCATAGATTGAAACTCAGATGAGCACTTGCCATGAAAATAACGATAAAGCAGAGAAAGGCTCGCAACGTCTCTTCTGTGAGAAGAGGTTGCAGGAAAGAGAAAAGGGCATCCGCCACTAGGTTACGAAGTCTATTTTGAACTCTGTCAAGGCAGGATAAGTCCTTTAGGTGTCTATTTGCCTTGATCTTGGAAATATCAAAGAAATAAGTAGGAGAAAAAACAGTTGGAAGGAAGAGAGCTATACAGGCTTGCAGTTTTTGGAAAGAAACTACTAAAATAGGAAGCTGTATTAGAATGCTGCATCAAAACAGCGAATTGGTGAAAACTACTGGACCAACGAGCCAAACGAGCTGAAATAATTTGGCATAATCTTATGCGACCAACAAGTTCACACATCAGTTCTCATTAGATCATCGAAGTCAAACAACGTTAAACCCTGCCAATGCAAGATGAGGGACCATTTGAGAATACTTGGCGTTGTTTGTTGAAAGACGTCGATATCTTCCTGCAAGAACTGAAAAAAATATAACGTCATCATTTCTATTTTATATTCTCATGAAACTTCCTCTTTCGGAGAAGCCGGTTTAACCCGGCAAAGTTAAGTGCCGCTTCTGTTCGACTAAGTTCGAAATAATTTTGCCCGTAATCCACATTGGCTCCTTACGCCTCAATGGCAATATGACTTGTTTGGAGTGAATTGGGGTAAAATAAAATGATTTTATGGGCTTCGATATATTTGTATAGTTATTAAATCGTTTTGTCATTGAAAAATTTAAAACATTTCATTTTAGTTTTGCAGTCGCAGGCCACACGCTAGTCTCTTGGGCGCTTTTATACGTCCGTGTTGATTAAATCTGTCGTGGACGTCGGCGGAATCAATCATTGTCTCATAAATCAGATTAGATCGAACTTTCTGTTGTCTGGGTGTTGTTCAATCCGCGTCCGTTTGATGGCGTTTCAAGAGGGCGTTTTTATTTTTCTAGAAAACGACCGAACAAACTTGATCTTATGCAAGAAGAGAATTTTCATTCGCCGGATGCATGAATCTCCTGCCCGAAAACGATTTAGCTTTTTTGTGCACCTCTTTCAAACGGACTGGTAGAAAGATAAATAAATTTTCTAAAAATGTTTCATGCTTTTAATTAATCAATGCATTGAGTTTATTTATTTAAAACGAGAGAAATTAGGACTTATTAGTAAAATTCATTACTAAGTACTACTCTCCCCCATACACTCATGATATCCAATAGTTTTGGAGAATTCATAATAAACAAAGCAGAACGCAATAAACGGTGTAAGGTAAGATCTGCCTCCTAATATTAAACTTCCATCATATAACTTCCGGCGATAGTTTAATTTTCCCAAATTAATTAATTTAATTATTGAATTGTTGGATGAAAGACTGTGCCCAATACATAATTCATAGGAAATCTTCTCCTATACCTAAATTAATTTATCTATATATCTATATAACATGTAATTTATTTCTTTTAACTTAATACGCAACCTATATGGAGAACAAGAACGCTCACTTAAAATCTGCTGTAAACGATGCCCGGTTAAATTTAGTTCCTGGTATTAAAAATTTTCTGCTTTTACTTATTTTGTCTTGTGGTTTGCCAAGTTTTGTACTAATTTTTATTTATCAAATTCATATATTAAATTGTTAGGTGAAAGTAGAGAATAGCCCGTTCCTCTCCTCGTGTTAGGAATAGCTTTCAAAAAACAATATTTTGCAGTTTACTGACAATGATGAAGTTATAACATTATTATTTAGAAAACCATTCTAAATATAGAGAGGAGAGCTGTGTTTAATATTCTGCAATATCATCTAGTAGTTTAATAAATAAATTAAATTCGATAACTATGAAGTTTAAAATCAGTAGCTGAATCCGACCATTTAATGTAGACTTGGTCTGGTGTTCTGGTTTATCTCATTCACAAGGTAGTACTAATTATTTTACAACATGAATTATATTAAGTAATGGATTACGTTAATCATATTTTAAGTTAAGAAGTAATATTTCTGCAAGTGTGTACCCTCCGTCAACAATGATGGAAACATTATCTTTCGCCAAAGAGCACACAAATATCCGTATTCATATACCCTAGGATTGTGCGTGAGCTATCCATAAACCACTCAGCAACGCCGATCGATCAACTCATTAAATTAGTAGACATCACCCTTAAATCTTTACTCCAAGTCGAAGAGCCATTGCTAAAACTGACATGGCACTACAAAAAGGTTGATTCTTCGTCATCATATCATATAACTCTGAAAATTCTATTGTTGGCATTGATTTGTCCGATACTTTTCTAGTCAGAATTCTTTCTAGAAAAAAACTGAGATTGAAGTCATAAGAGATCACATCAGAGATGCCCCATGGACTGTGTTACATAGTAGGGACCCTAGCGATTAATTTCGCTATAGCGGATTTTGACGAAGGGCAACTTTAGTGTATGTTGGGATAATCTAGCTGCAGATCGGAAGAGACAGGTAACGTGAGAAAAGAGTGCTGGACAAGAAGTCAAACTTCCTTAAGAAAACATAGTTGAACGATATGACGATAAGACAGTCCGTCAAATTTTCGAGCAGTAGAAGCATTTTTTCTGATCAGTCTCTCTATGAGAAGTATTGAAAGGGGGCACATTCAATAACGTGGAATTAATCTAGGCTGAATGCTACCTGGGGTTCTGTTCGTCTGCGTCTCTAAATTATAAAGTACGAAAAATAAGTAAAGAAAGGAATAATTTTAGTCATGTTGTTTATCTCTCCTAAGTCGATATTATATATATTTTATATATATATATATATATATATATATATATATATATGTGTGTGTGTGTGTGTGTGTGTGTGTGTGTGTGTGTATGTGTGTGTGTGTGTGTTTGTGTGTGTGTGCTATTGTTAAGAAATTTTTGAACATTTTCAAAGCAATGAATACGCAACTAGACCAATCATTACGCGGACAAGTTTACAACATTTGGCAGTGATTTTTTTACATAGAAGGTCACCAATTATCAAGGTCCAGAGGCTACACTAGGATAAGTGTTAAGTGTTGGATAGATGGCGAGACAAGACCAGTCATGGTAGAATAAGGTAAGGTTTGATTATCTAAAATAGCAGTCCAACAGGAATTCATTCATATTGGATTTGAAGACAATCATGTTATAGCCAGCAGGGAAGTAGATCCACGGTACTGCAATCAACAGACCGACAGTTCTAGAAAAGAAACTCTGCTCATGGAATTTTATTCAGTTTTAGACAAAGATAGGAAGTGCGGAAAGATGTTGGCGGTTGTTGCAGCGAGGCGTATATTTGTTGCATACGCTATAAGAGAAGGGACTATATATTGGAATTTAGTCTAACACCTACCATGAAAGGAAAGATAGAACAAAGATAGACTCATAACGTTTCTTCTATGAGAAAGAGAAAGTAATTAGACGAAAAGTTCACCGCCCATTAACTTTCGAAGACGGTTTTCCACACTGTCAAGGCAAAACAGTGGGATTACAAGCTCCACCCCATATGTGGTGACAGTAGTCTATATTAGGACGTATTTGAATGTTATACAGATGGAGGATTACCTAAAGAGTGAGATACTTTCTGGGGCGCTAGAACGATCTCACCAGTTTTCCAGTAAATTTAGCAACGCGTCTGATGTAGGACTTCAATTTCATGTTAGGGGTAAAGATCAATCCCAGAAGTTGGATGTTTTCTTCTGAGCGAGGGCCGGTCAGTTCAACTGTGACAAAGTGGGGATATAAGCGTTGTTGGAGAAAAATAGAAGTTAGGTTTTGGATGCATTCAAGTTAATTAGCCATTTTCTAACCTCATCGTACCACACGCTACAGGTCGGAGGAGAAAGAATCAGAGAGATCCTGATCTTTGTCGGTCTTTGAAGTGTTGCCATAGACAGTAGTATCATCCATGTATCGTCTGCAAATGTATCAACGAATGAACGAGAATGTTATTTGGGAGGTCGTTGATAATTTGATAGAGGTCAAGAATGAGATCTGGGCTCAGTGTGGATCCCATAAATACGCCAGCGTTAATACTCTGAGGTGTGGTCACCGACAGCTTAAATAGAGCTACCAGAGAGAAAAGATTTTATGTTTTAATGGATATTTCCAGCTATCCCATAGCTGGAAATATGAAGTTAACTTTTGTTCCGAACCCTGTCAAATGCCGTCGGCTTATAAAGAGTTATTGCTCTAGAAACATTCGAACGAAACTTTCCTCAATAGATTCACTGATTTTGTGATCTCGTAGAACGGAAACCATGCTGTACATCGTTGAATTGGTTGTTTTTGGTGAGGTGGATGATAACTCTATTTACCACAGACACGGGAAACTTGCTCATGGCGCATACTGAGCAACAGAAGAACGATCTCCAGTATTTTTAAATACTGGTCAGATTGTCGAGGTTTTTCAGAGTGTTGAAAAGTATTTTTTTCGTAAGGCAACGTCTAAACAATTTTGTTAGTGTTGAGCTTGTTTCGGTTGCAGCTTTTTGAGTACAACGATTAGAATGTGTTCAGGGCCTGTAGCATTGCTGGAATTTATGTTCTTGATAAGATCTCGGACGGTTACGTTGATGTCGTTAAGAGTATTGTCGGCCCTAGGATGAAATTACAAGAAGTAGGCGACTATTATCACATAGGAGGAGGAGGTTGATGCGAAGGCATTAGCGAAGAGTTTGTCTTTGTCGAATGGTGAAGAAATCACCTCAAGTCAGTTGATGATAGTTGGATTGTGTTGCAATATTTTTGCCTTATAATGGGGTATATATTTAAATGCTGCCCACATTAGAATTATGTGGCACAAGGCCGGAAAGTGGGAACCCCGCAGGGCCCCTAAAGGTGGGGCACTCCTGCAATTGCAAAAATTGCCTGAGTTACCCCGTCGGCATTCCCCGGTAGGGGCGCCTCAGGCAGCAAGCAATAAACTTGCCCAACCGGAAAGCCGGGTGGAAAGGCCTGGGAGGGTGGACCTCCTAGGTATTACCCAGGCGGCGTACCTCAGTCCAACAGGTGCTGGGCCGGTTCCTGACCCCTCACCTGTTGGGCTGAGTGTCAACTGACGAATCCTTGACGAGTACTAGCCTGTCTCCCTGCAGCCGAAGCCGCTAGGAGACACATCCCATCACAATGGACTTGTAATGGGGTAGTTATTTAATTGCCGCCCACATCGGCAATATTTGGCACAAGGCCTGGAAAGTGGGAACCCCGCAGGCTCCCCTAAAGGAGGGGCACTCCTGCAATTTTAAAAATTGCCTGAGTAACCCCGTCGGCATTCCCCGGTAGGGGCGCCTCAGGCAGCAAGCAATAAACTTGCCCCACCGGAAAGCCCGGTGGCAAGGCCTGGGAGGGTGGACCTCCTAAGTATTACCCAGGCGGTGTACCTCAGTCCAACAGGTGCTGGGCCGGTTCCCGGCCCCTCACCTGTTGGGCTGAGTGTCAAGTGACGAATCCTTGACTTGTACTACCCTGTCTCCCTGCAGCCGAAGCCGCTAGGAGACATCCCATCAAAATGGAGTTTTAATGGGGTATGATCCGGCACAGTTGGGAGATTCTATTTATAAACGATGCTGCTTGGAACTGACGAATCGAATTAATTCACGTTCTGCTATGAACCAATCAGAAACCAGAATTGCTTCATAAATATTAAAACCTTTTCTGTAGACACTTCGTGTAACTACTGGAAGAACCTTTTGCACTGTGGCTTCCAACTCAAGAACTGTCTACTGAGAACCAGTCACCGCTAGGACTTGTGTAGAACAACTAACCATCGGATACTGTGCTGCAACTAAACATGGCTTAAACTCTGTTCAGAAGCCTGTTTTATGCATCTGTTCAGCTTCTTTATACTTAAGAGTTGGACAAAATACTCAATAGCTAGCAGTGCTACCAGACGGTTTTGGTTTTTGAAAATATGTTTATTTCAACATGCCAACATATTTTTGCTTTTTTCTACGCGTGCCCTAACTCAATTTTTTCACGTCGTTTAATATTAAATCTTTCTTACATATCTCTCGATCGCTACGATAGGTAAATGTTTTGGTTTCAATTCTAGCTGATGCCACCACAGTCATTTCCTAAATCTTTTTAAATCACTACTATATATTAGGTACAATATAATATTCAATAAGAGATTGGCTCTTTAATAATAAATACGAAATATGCATGAATTAAAATATATTTTACGAACTAGTTAGGTGGGGCGCTCTCCGCTAGAATATGAATAAAGTGCCCACTACATCCCCAGTTATATTCGTATTCATTGCTATGGACACGTTTAAAGTTTAAATTCGTTATAATTGGGACAATAAATGTGAATATTAAAATCTCTGTTTTTATATATGAATAACGCGTACAGACATATATGGGTAAGTTTGCATTTCAACATGCCGATATATATCTGTACGCGTTATTCATCTATAAAAACAGAGATTTTACACGTTATAAACAATTCTTTGTGCATGAATACTGCTTCCTTTTAATTGCAATGTTATGTGACCAGTAGTTTAAGAGTTTATCGATTAAATATTTACACTCCGACTGACAGACACACACATACATATACTGTTTTTATTTATATATATTTTCTATGTCATTATTGGAGTTTGTATGCTTCGAAGGTAAAGATGGGTCCGTAAACCTTCTGGTTGTCACCTTGTAAGTTTTTGTTTTAATGAGGAATGAAGATTTGGAAAAGAGTCGATTTTAGAGAAATATTTTAATGAAAACTTTTAACTTTAGGTTTGTACTTAAATATGGGAGGGCGAGAGAAATGTAAGATGATGAACACAAAAAAATAAGTTCAGAGGCATAAATGCACAAATAGGTACTGTATATCTATTTAAAGGTGAAATTTCACACAGAGATATAAGCAGAATGGTTGTTAATATTTTTAAAGGCTTTAGAGAGTAAAACGGCTTCGTGCACTGAGATATCGAAGAGGTCCTGTTCGATAATTTAAATGCCACTAACTATCAATTTATTTGAAAAATCGTAATCAAAACGTCCTTACTTAATTACACAAATGATATTTGATTAAAAGTAATAATAAAGTCAATGTTTAGTTGTTTTCATAGTAGAACGAATGTTCAGTGAGAAATATTTAGAGTACTTAAAATGAATAAGTTTATACATGAGTCCACGCTATTGAGAAACGGTTAATGAGTTTTGTGTATGTATGTCCGTTATTGTCAGCGTAAGTATGCATAAGACTATATATGCATGATTTGAGCTAGTTACGTGAAAACCCGGAAGAGGAGCGAAGGGAAATAAGGCAGAAAACAAATGCCGGCTTTGTCGTGGATTTTGGCCCAACTGTTTAATGAAGAAAAGTTTGGCTATTTATGTATTCAGAATGGATTAAAATAGACAATTTCCTGAATTCCGTGAAATGTATCTGATTGAGTTAGAATGTTCTGTTTCAATTTTTTTTTATTTGGGCGAGTGCGTGCGTCGTGCCAGTTGCGCAGAAACGCGTTTAAGAATTTTCATTTTCGACGCTGAAAACTAAACCGCTGGCTACAGCCTAAAGCTAATGGATTGTAATTGGTTGAAAAAATATTTTTCTCTTACTTTGCAAGTCTTTGTTGATCAATTGAATAAAGCGAGTATCATTGAAGCATATCCCAAAATTATTCTTTGCTGCTAGTTTTAAACTAGAGTTGCAAGTTTGTGTGAAGGGGAAATTCTCCTGTTGCATCACTAAATGAGGCGACACAATTGACAATGTGTCGTACTTGATCAACAATTTCGCACCAGTATCACGATCGGACGATCACGACCTGTGCGTTGAATGTCCACAGACGCACGTCTACACTGTTTCATTAGTAGCATATTGCAAAGATGGTTCATTGCAAGCGTTTAGAAAAGATCCGCTATCACTATTAAAAGAATACTTTTATTTTCATGATATTTAAACTGGGCAAATGAAATAAAATACAAATTCAATGAAATTATGAGTTTTATGTCGTCAACGAAAATGTTTGACGTCAAAAAAGAAGATTGATCGTGCAAATAAAATATTTTTTAACGCTGACCGAATGAACTTTCAGTAGACGCCATTTTGTCTTTTCACTCTTTCTTTTTCCTCTATTTTTCTATATATCTCTTTCATTTTTATTCCCATTTTCAATCGATCCTCTTGTCCTCTTTCACTTTAACAGGCGATTCCGTCCTTCTCTTCCACCATCGTTTTTCACCACTTTTCTCCGATTTACTACTCAACGCCACCCCCTCATAATTTACCTTTTCAGTTTAGATCTTTTATTGTAAATTTATTTTTCCTCTTTAGTTTATTCAAATGTCTTTTATTCTCTTCTCGCCGTATCTCTGGTCTTTTCCCATCATCTATAATATAAATCTCACCTGTTTGTTTAAATGTATGTGTGTATGCATGTATGTCTGCCTAAAACTTTCGACATAGGCAACGGATTTTCACAAAGTTGGTAGCGTTTTGAAGTTCGACCCTTTGGACGACAAACATCGAAAAATCGGCTTAAAACATTAATTTCTTCACTCTCAAGTGGGTATTTTTCTACAGGGACAGGTCGCTTTTTTCGCCAATATTTTTGAAAGTCATCCCCTCTTTTCGATTGATTAGCATTAATTTAAACATTCGTCACTTCCAGTTTGGTGATGGGTGCAAGAGCCTGCGTCACTGTTTTTACGTTCTTTTCTCCTTTACGGTACAGGTTCGAGCCTGTCTGTCTACTAACACTTTTTTTTCTCACCACACATCTCCAAGCACCCGGGATAGTGTTTCTATATAACCCAGCAACTGCCAGATATTTTCCGTCGGCACTAAAGCCAAAGAGTCTAAGTCATTTTTGAAATGTTTTTCTCTGTTGACTATAGTATGTTACTACTGCTGTGCAGTTCTAGAAAGCCTTCCAGACATTGCTCTCTCTCTCTCTCACTCTATCTCTCTTTCTCACTCTCTTTTTGTTTTCTCTCTCTCTCTCTCTTTGAGAAAGAGTTTGTGTTATTAAGATTCGCCCATGCATAGGAATTGAACTCCTTCAAACAGTATAAACAGATCGATAAGTAGCTATTTTCGGTGAAGTGTTTTTGCGTACTTCGTAGTACGCCATCTTAGTAACAAGTACTACGACTGTTGTTATTTGTACATATTGTTTTGTTCTTAATACATATACTTTAAGTAACCCTTATCTGTGTCCGTGTCTTTATTAGTGACCCTTCCGAGTCACAAAAACTCGGCGACAAGAAACTAGAATTAACAGATAGAATACTATCAACAACTTGGCGACGAGGAACTTGAATTCACAAAGATGTAGCACAACAAAATGGCGACGAAAAAATTAAATTTATAAAGGACCACCAACCAAAATAATTCCGTACGAACAAAAGAGGCTCAGGATCAAATTGTACCGTTAGTTACACAACGGATCTATCAGATAACGGATTAACATTCTAACCGAACAAGATACTATTTCAACTGGAACTACGAAAATAACAATGGTGAAAAAAGCAAACAAATTTGTGTTTTCGGTCACTGAAAATAAACGTTCTATAACCTGTACTTGATGATTTTCATTTAAACCTAAAGACAGTAAAACAGTAACGCGTTTTCTCTAATCAAATTGTTTTTTTTTTTTATCTCAGAAGAAAATTAATTAATTGGTAATATTGTAGTGCTTTTCTCTCGTAAGTAAATTTCGCTCTGGATGGACAACTTAAAATAAATCCTTGTTCGATTGTTTCTACAGTCACAGATACTACACAAACAATGTATTCTACATGAATGATAAATACAAAACAGCAGATACATCAATAGCAGAAAGCTGAGGAAAGACAACAGAAAACTAAGAGATGTTGATTTAATGTCACTGGACCACCTGTAATGGTTGAAAATTAAATCAGTAACTGTTGAATTAGTGCTGAATTAGAACTTTTTTATCATGCGAACGATCCCGGGCACTTGCTTGGCTAAATTGTTGGTTGGAGATGTAAAATACAAGAGGGAAAAATAACTTCGTAAACATTAATAATAGTATTGTTTAATGACGATAACCGTTATATTGTATCGAATAGTACTGTTTTGTCTTGGATATGATCTTGGGGAGGGTCAAATTTCGGATTTCGCCTATATGTGAAATTTGTGTGGAAATTTACTTACTTAATACTCACAAGTGATTTGGCCAATTTAGTCAATCAGGGTGAATCCAAGTTTGGTGTAATGAAGATGAATTGGCCAGATGAGAAACCCAAACTTCTCAGACTACACATCGTTACCTTCCTAACGTTTTTTCGACAATCAAAAGCAGAAACCCCCCGTTTTAAGTAGAAAGTCGGGTCTGTCTACTCAACTACCCGCGCTCCGCCCCCCCCCGTTCACTGACCGGCAGATAAAGAGAGGGAAGGAACACAATCGGTTGTTGAAAAAAGTCCCGTTTGAATCACTGTTAAGACAGGTTGCTTGATGGAAGAAAAAAGATATTGCATATATTTTTCCTTTTCGTAACTGCAAAATAATATTTTCTTTGTATCCAGAATTTATGTTATAATTAATCTTTATAAAAACCCCAAACATTTAATTATTTGTCAATTATTTGTTGTGTACGGAATTCGTAACACACAGACGAATGATACCAATTGGGGTAATTTCTTTCAGGAGACAGCAAGCAGGAGAGAGGGACGGCACACCAAGCGCCCACGACACGTGTGGACATGGAGACTTGAGTTGTTTACTTTGTTTTTTTATCTTTTATATTTTAAAATTTTTGTTCTCCTGCGAGCGACTTTTTAAGCAGGAGATAAAGAAATTGCGCATCAATCTCATCATTATAGAACTAACCGAGATCGCGATATTCCCTGGGTGTTCTGAAATCGTAACCACTTAGGACTACACTTATGTTCCAGTAAACACTACGGTCTTCATCGTGTTATACTAACATAGAAAATAGCACTGCGTTTTCGCAAAACACAATATGAAACGGATAGCTTTACCCACATTCCTGGGGAAGATCAAGCGTTCGACACTTTCTTTAGAAAGCATGAGGAACCTTCTTTCGACTGCTTTTACGAAAGTTAAGAACTACGGAACACATCAACTTCGTAGACTACATCTTACCTGAAAGACCCACGGATCTGGCCTTCGCAGAGACCCTTAAGTTACCATCAGAACTTTTCAGTCCCCACACGTACTGTTCCATAAAAGGTGGAAATGTTCTAATTTGGGTAAGCGGGACAAGTAAGATTATTTATCATACGTCAGAAAAATAAACTATACATATAAAATCACTCCCCTAAAAAGGGATAAATAGTTGACTACTTACATTTTGTAAACGAGAAGACCATACAGAAACACAAAATCGCCTCGAGAAAATGTAATCTCTTACGAATTACACTTGGGAATATCTGCACTTTACGGAATAAAACTTGTGAAAATTGTGGAAAATTTGTCATAAAAATTCACATTGTATAAGTAAACGTAAAACAAAATATAGAATCAGATAAATAAAATCAAACGAAGAGTCAGACAAAAAATTTACGCAAATACGCCATAGTCATGACATCTAATAAATTAAATTAAATTAAATTACAGTTAGACCCTGCGTTCGACCTTTCAATTATAAATACGGATACATAGAAACAACTCAACAAACCTACTTTGCAGAAACGACTAAAGTCAGCTCGCATGATAACTGGCAATCATATTAATTTTATTGAAGAATTTCATTTTCCAGTTAATTTGAACGAGACAATTAAAAAAATTGAAACCCTACGTTCTAAAAATCTATTTAGTTTAAACTGGAGGAATAGTTGTAAATTTAAGATTCATCAGCCAACGTTTTAATCAGAAAATATTAAGAAAGTCAGCGAATTGAAAACCTAGTAGAAATTCCTTAAAAATCAAACTCCTTATACAAAAACAACCACAGACTTATCAAATGAATTGTATGCAGCAAACCAAAAAAAAAGACATTGAAAACAATAACGTATATAATCCGAAAATACGTCGAGAAATAACACAGCAACAATTAAAAAGTGAGCAGAAAATAAAAGCGTCACAAAGAGTTTATAAAAAGGAAGTTATGTTTAAACGCAAATAAAAGGGGGTTAAAGCGCTATGAAAACAAATCAAAAACCAATATCCACCCGAGCAGCAAGTAGAATCGATAAATACTAAGATGGGTCGATGATAGAAACTTCTAAGATTTCGGTTTCTTTGTATAAATATAGAAATACTAAATTAATGTAACTTGTGAAACGGAATTAGGATGTCATTCAGAAACTAATGAATGATATTTCTAGAGAAATGCTTACAGTAAATCTAATTGTAAAGAATTAGCGTTATCGGGTATATCATACAAAGGCACAAGACATACCCATGAGAGCCACTAAAACAGTTTTTTTTTAAATCGTTACTATATTACTAAGAGCTGATCAACGCTATTTTTTAGAACGGCGACTGTCGAACAGAAAGAGAAAATTCACCGAACCACTGACTAGAAAAAATATGAACAAGCTTTTTGCAGTGCGACAAAGCTTGGGGCGGGACGTAGTGAGGAGTCGTACAAGGTATGACCTCTTTCGAACTACATAAATAGAGAGCTTTCGATAGAGTGTGTTTGTGCATTTCGTAGTACGCTATCTTGGTGTTAAGTACTACGACTGTTGTTTCCTGTATATTTTGCTTTGTTCTCAATACAAATACCCATTTCTTACCTACATCTGTGTCCGTGTCTTCATTATTGACTCGTTCGGGGCACAACAGTTAGTTTATTGCTTATCGCCTGTATGATTATATTATGATTTTAATATTTGTGAGTAGACAGAAAAGTGGTGCAAAAATAAATAGTTGATTAGATGAAGCTAAACAGGTCTGTTAGATGTTCTTCACATCCGTCCAGCAGTCGTTCCTCTGTTAATCGATTTCAAAGTTTGAAATAGCGCGTTTATCGCTAAATGTTTTGTTTCTAATTAGAGCAACTTTTAAACAGATATCCTACTTTGGTTCTCATCTTTCTCATTCCTTATGGCATTCCTTACATTTTTCTTTCTTTTTCAGATTTACTTCCGTCGCACATTTGTTTTTTATTTGTTGTTTTTTTGTTTGTTTGTTTTTTGTTCTTTTTTGTAGAATTCTAAGTGGCTTTATCGTGAATCAACACATGTGATATACCCTGTCGCCATCTTAGATTTCATCTTCCCGGTTGTTCGTATAATTTGGATCATTTGAACTACTGTTCTTATCAAGACCGCTATTTTCGCAACGTTTTGGTCGATGTAACCTCCGACCTTCCTAAGGTGTATCTTGTCAAACTCGGGGATTTTGCTGTCAAACATGGGATTTTGCACGGAATTTCGAACAGAATCCTTTTTTAATTCACGGACGTAGCATGGCCTCGGTCCCTCAGCTGCTAGCGCAACCGACACTCAAAATGCAACAGCGTACTTCGTAGGAATCGTACCATCTGACGGAAAGAGAGCAGTTATCGATGTGGATTAAATAAAGTGTTCTGTTCGAAATTCAGTCTTATACCCGCCACGAGATGGACGAGAAGGTAGATAGTACTCGCAGTGGAAGAACTTCAAAATTAGATATTGATATTTTGAAGACAGAAATTGAAAGAAAGTTCAAATATCACAACTGGAGTACTTGCGATGTCTCAGAAGTTTCAGAAAATGCAGTATGATCATTTTCATTGAATAAATATTGCGAAAAAAGGACAGATATCATTTCTATCCTCTTTGTGTGCTTAAAAAAAGAGCTTGGAACTTTTGGGACAACTTGATATATGTATAAGATACTCAAATAGTTGTCTAACATTTCAACTTGTTTCAAATTTATCAGAGGTATAACAGAAGGTGAACTGACTGTGAAAAACAATTAATACGATATGATAATACCTAAAAAAAAAAAGTACATTGAATTCATTTCATTCCTCGTGTTTTCTTGCAAGTATACAAAGTGGAACGATAAAATTGTCGCCCTAGAAAAAACTACCTGATTCTATTTCCGGTTGATAGTGACACATTCTTTACCAGGCAAGATCGGAGATGCGCCGCTGTACAACTCATGCTTTCTAAAGATCCTACTTATGGCAGCAGTACCATTGCTAGCATTCTCAAATGCAAATTTGGACGGTACAACGCTAGGAGACAAAGTTCAACGAAGTTTCCGGCTACGGTTATGATCTTTGGTGTGGTTTCAAGTGAGGGTTACATCATACCACCTCACATCTTCGAAATTGACTTGAAAGTCAACACTAAAGTGCAATCAAGGGGTCGCTGGCAGACCTGGGTCTGGCAGCAGAACTCGGAACCGACCCATGTCCAAAAGGGCCCAGGTTTGGCTTCTGGAGGAGTGCTAAGACTTTGTACCCTTCTCTCACTGGCCCCCTCCTCCCTCGACATGGACCGGCTGGACTACTTCGTTTAGTCATGTGTCGAGAACATCATAAACATCGTCTCCCACAACACTAAAGCCAGCCTGATCGCCGCCGTCCGCCGAGTATCCGCCAAGCTCCCGCCGACGCTTGTGCAAAATGCATTGTCACAGTTTCGACCCGTATGAAGGTGGTGATATAGGCTGAAGACGGCTACATTGAATAGATACCCGATCTACTACATCATTCGTTGTAAAAAAACAAACTACATAATCAAGTTATCTGAATTGATTTTTTTTTAAGTTTTAAAATAAAGCTGCAGTGTTTTTTTCTTAGGGACGACACATTTATTGTCCTACCCTGTATTTATACAATTAATAGGTAAAGTTAAAGAAAAAGAAAAAAAACGTATAAAACTGTAACATTTAAAAAGTATAAA
The DNA here is from genome assembly GCF_053919585.1 of Euprymna scolopes. Lineage (NCBI taxonomy): Eukaryota > Metazoa > Mollusca > Cephalopoda > Sepiida > Sepiolidae > Euprymna > Euprymna scolopes. Next base: position 19,133 of record NW_027633522.1, read on the forward strand.
ACAAAAAACATATCAATCAATATAGAAGACTAGAAAAAAAGGAAATAGACTGAATGATATCTTCCAGAATAATTTTAGACATTTTGCTTTTTTCCTTCTTTTTTGTCGCTCAGTTGTTTACTTGCTTACTTGAGTGTAACGGGCAGGTGCTCGTCTGAGCTCCAATCCCTCATCACCCCTCGCCAATCTTTCACGAGAAACACCCGTCTGGCTGAAACTACTGTCAATAATTTTCCCCACTCTTTATTTGTTCCTAAATCAAAACGTAGATTCCAGGAGCAAAGCTTCTTTCTTAGAACTGCACGCCAGTGGAACTCTCTGCCGTTTGCCTGTTTCCTACCTGACTACAACTTGGATGTCTTCAAGTCCAACATAAACAAACTCCTTACAAACCGCCCCCTTAAGTAAGACACTCTATCAAAACCCCCAATACTAATGATTACTACAATACTATCTCATTGATTACTGTACACGCAATAACCCTTATCCCTGAGTGGCCTTCAGGGCTTGATAAGTGGTGACCCCCATGTAAAAAAAAGATAGATGTTTATACGGATAAATGCACATTGGTCTTTATTATATAGTGGATGATGCTTAGTTTAAGTGTATGTGTTCAGATGCGTTTACATTTTAACCATCTCGTCGTTTTATAAAACCATGAAATGAATTGCAACTACGGATTATCATTTATAGTCTTCTGATTTTTAAGGGAATCGCTTCAGACAACGTATTAAGCCACTTGATGTAAGAAACTAAAAATATCACTTCAAAGTCAAAAACATCCCAACGGTAAGTATAAGATGAAAAAGATTCTGACTCAAAAACAGCAATCCTTTCCCCTTTGTCAGAAATATCGCTTATAGAACATGAGAACTAAAAGACATAAAAAAAGAGAAGTGAGAGTAACGAAGCTGCCGAAAATAAATCCGAGATGCCCTTTCTATTCTTTTTTAACTTAATATTCGGAATATTAAGTTGTATTGCTTTATTCGTTATGTCATAGGCCCATGTATTTTGAAAATAACACTCAAGATGAGAACAGTAGTCCAAAGAATCCTTATAATACGAATTATCAGTCCTCTTCTCAAAAAATCGGAAACGAAATACAAATTATCAGATTGCGGATATTATTTAAGGGATTATCAAATACTTAATCGATCGGAAATTTCTTTATCCTTTTATTCTCTGATTATTTTATTTTCAATTATTTTATTTCATTTTTCAATGATAAAATCTAATTTGAACTTTGACCAATGTCCTGCAGTCAGATTTCCTGATTACAAAACTGGCACTAATTAATTGAAGTCGGTATTAAGTAATTTTCCGGGAGTTAATCATGTTTTGCTTCGATTCGCCCGGTTCTATTTCCGGTTGCAACGGATCAATGATGACCATTCATTAAATTGAACGAGTATGAAACTAAGATTCTTCATATACGTACATTGAATCTGTGCGGTTAGTGAAGAAAATGTGATTTTCAACCTTAAAATCAACAGATTAGACCATTCCTGTAATGACCTGTTCCAAGTTGATTGCTATGTAATGCTGGCTCTGAGAATTTCTAGGAGGTCCACCTTTTTCCAAGCTTTGCCTTCTCTTATTGAGAACCGTTTAGCTTACTGCTAATCGCATACGGTGCCTCTGTCGGGGAATGCCGACGATGCTGTATAGGAATCATTTGAAGAGTCAGAGTGCTCTTTTGAAGCGCTAACATTTCAATCCCACTTGAAAAGAAGTTAGTTTATTGCCTGAGGCATCTCTGCCGGGGAATGCTGATAGGGTTGTGCAGGCATCTTTTGCAGCGTCAGAGTGGTCCTGCTCTGGAGCATTGACTTTCCAATTCCACATTCCGACCCTAGTGTCTCATTTATCGTGGTGGGATAGAAATAAATACAACAATATATTTATTTTTAGAATCTACTTGAATGATTAGATTTGGTATTTGGAATTCTTGTAAGTTTACAAAGTGTATTAACGAAGTTAGTGTTGGTAGAACGGTCTTATTTAAACACAGTTGTAACTTTTATTGGTTTGTTGTCATACCAGAAGAAGTCCCGATTCAAAGTCTTTTCAATCCCAATTTTCGACCCCGGTGTCAAATTTCTCGCGATGGGAGAAAAATAAGTACACCCAACAAAAATGATATTTTAAACTTATACACGATGTAGCAACGAAGTAACGAACATTCTTTTTAAATAGTAAACCCAAGAGACACGCGAATATTTAAAAGCATGACAGACCGAGCAACAAATGGAGACCTTTATGATTGAGATACTTTGACTCATGTAGAGTTAAATACATCTATTCGATGTATGTGTTTTTCTATAAAAATGTTTGACAGACCGCTCATATTTATATTTAATGCTTAGGCGTGAGAAACAAATTGACATGCACAGAAATTATATTTTAAACTTAAGCTTGACAGATAAAGGAACATGCTATTTCAAACGTACAAATGGCTGACAAACAAAAATTCGATTTCAAAATTAAGCATGACAAAGCAACGAAAATACTTGTGCAAAATTAACCCCGAACGACCGAAAAATTGAAATTTCAAACTTAGGTAGGGCAGACCAACAAAAATTCTATTTCAAAATTAAATTTGACAGGCAAAAGATAATTTATTTCAAGCTAAAGCTTGATAGAATAGCGAAAATGCTATTTGAAATTTAGAAGTGGAAGCCTACGAAAATTTTATTTAAAAAAGAGTAGCAGACCAAATTTTATTTTTTTAGTTAAATGTAGAAAAAAACGACAAAAATTTTATTTCAAACGTTCAGTGTTAAAGATGGAGGAAAATGCTTTTGCTGACTGTGCAGACCAACGAAAAAGTTGTTTCCAAATGAAACGTTACAGATTCGTAACAATTCTATTTCAACTAGTGATGGGACGATTACAATATTTTAACGATTCCGGTACAAGTACCGATTTCGTACTAAACTCCCGATTCCGATACAATTACCGATTCCGATTCTTTATAAATCTCTAAATATTAAACTATATAGTTGTATTTTTTCTCCGATTACTGTAGAAAAACACATGTTTAATGTGCGCATATTTTCCTAAACGTAAAAATATACTTGCGAGGGAAGATCTATCGATTTTAGCTTCACTGGTGGTTTTAAATCAATAAATATTTATTATTTTATCATTATTACGAACAATAGAAGATTTTGCTTTAAACAATATCAAATAAAAAAGACAATTAAAAGAAAGAATCGTTTTGGCATCGGAAAATCGATTAAAAAAATTTCCGACTCTGATACCGATTCCGATACCCTCAAATATTGTGATTGTTCGTCCCAACGCTAATTTCAACCATAAACGACCAAGAAAAATTTGTTTTAAAATTAAACGTGAAATATAAA
>NW_027633522.1:27500-39175 GCF_053919585.1 Euprymna scolopes
AAGGTTTCCGTACTACTATTTTTTAAAGGTGATGATTTCTTAAGAAGTCTCCGACAATGGGTATGAAACGTTGATATTTTTCAATGCTATAAGTTTTTCTTTTCTTTTTTTTCATACACACACACACACACACACAAACACACACACACACACACACATATATATATATATATATATATATATTTAAATAAGGGCGTAGTCACCAATAATGATTATGTTTTAACATTATTTTATTATTCCGTGTCTTGGTTTTTCATTGAGAATTATGTTTGGATCATTGTAATAATGTTTTTAAGTCATTGAAATCGTTTACGCGCGTTTCAGACGGTCTGTGATGCGTCCTCGTCAGAAATTATTTTCAAATGTGTTGGAGATGTAAAAATGGCGATTTTCGTTGTTAATAATAATAATAATAATAATAATAATAATAATAATAATAATAATAATAATTCAGCATACCAATGGATAATAAACACTTACAAGCCTCCACCCCTTGGAAAAACTTCAAATTAACTACGAAAATCGCCATTTTTACATCTCCAACACATTTGAAAATAATTTCTGACGAGGACGCATCACAGACCGTCTGAAACGCGCGTAAACGATTTCAATGACTTAAAAACATTATTACAATGATCCAAACATAATTCTCAATGAAAACCCAAGACACGGAATAACAAAATAATGTTAAAAAATACACATTGTTGATGACTACTCCCTTATTTGAATATACATCTTTCTTTCGTTGGAATTTCTTAACCCATTTTATATATATATATATATATATATATATATATATATATATATATATATATATATAAAATAAAAATACCAGCGATAGTTGACGTCATGTTGTTTTGAAAAAAAAAGAAAAACCGAATGAATTTATGAAAAAATGATAAAAAATTGATAACTACTATAGAATACTACTCCACTATTCCTGTATTATACGACCTCCCCAAAACACATAAAGAAAATCTCCCTATGCGACCTATAGTATCTAACGCGTATTGTAATAAATCCAAGGAAGCTGGTAACAATGTAATATATACATATTTCCACAGTGTTTTTTTTAGTTTGATTGGATATCCGGCAAATCTTTGATTATATTATTCCGGAATTTTTTTTTTCTCCATATATCAGTTTCAAAATTCAGTTCAAGTTTACAATCAACTTGTGAATAAAAACCAAAAGATCCGCAGACAGGCAAATAAAATAAAATTAAAATTAAATGAAAATGAAAATAATTAAATGAAAGAATTGCTTATCAATCCAAAGCAAAATAGTCTGCTTATTCTAAACATTAGGAATCTGTCATGCGAACGATTCACGCATGCGCATTTGTGAAACAGTTGACGAACAGAAAAGAATCAAATGACTCCCAAACAACAATTAGTACATTTTGACGCGTTAGCAATCCATTTTTCCGGATGAAACGCAATTAAAAAGTTTTTCACGTGTCTGAAATTTTCAACTCTGTAGGTAAAATATTCATGAGAATTGTACTCACACACACATTCTCACTCTTATATATATATATATATATATATATATATATATATATATATATATATATATATATATATATATATTAGCTATGGATCCATCAACACAGTTGAACCGGACGAGACCCAACCAAGGGTTCTGAGTCCAGCACTACTCCACAGAGCCAATCCTACCGGATTTTTGCCAGTTGTCATTTCTTTGATTATTTTGCCTTCATTCCTAATAATAGGATGGCTAATATTCTTTTAAATATATATGTCGCTTTCCATTTCAGGATACAACATGGGTAAGGGAAAAATTCTTACCAATTAGAATTAAGGTAATGTAATCCGCTAAAAAAAAGTACCGAAGTCAAAATATACAAAGACATAGTAGCTACTAAAAATGCAGTATATTGATTGGCTTAGTGCCAGAGTGCTAGACAATGTACCCAAGAGTCTTGGCCTTCAATCCCTTTCGGTTCAGTTTTGCTGAAGTGTCTTATGGCGACGAAACACATGTCTGTAGCTAATATATACACGAATATATATATATATATATATATATATATATATATATATATATATATATATATATATATATATATTCGTGTGTATCTACAAAGTTCATCTCCTTCAGTCCACTTTGGTACATTTCCAGGTATACACATCTACTTCTCCCTTTTTGGTCCCTCAACAAAAAGAGGGTGGACCTGTAAATACACCCTTGTCCGTTCGTCCGTTCATCCGTCCGCACTTTTCTCATGAACTATTCCTTGGAATTTTTGGAAATTTTGCACAAACATTAAACATGATATGAGTAAATAAAAGTAACAGAACGGATTTTCCGGGAAAAATACGGTTGTTCAAGTAGGGGGCTTTTCGGGTTAAAATGGCTGGAATTGATAATTTTGCGTTTATTTAAAAAAAAAATGATGCTTTTGATTTTTATAAAACTTTCTGAAAATTTCTATATATGTCCCAGGGCCTCTTTTAGGGCTAATAAAAACACTCCAATTTTTTACTATTTTACCATATTTGTCCAAAATTGTCTGTGTATGTCTATTTAGCAGTTTTGCGTGGTGCTCAACTCCAAATCTAAATATGTTAAGGCATTGGGGGACTTTTGGAGCTTAATAGGGGGGGGGGCAAATGATGGACTTAGTCATTTCTTTTTTTTTTTGCATGGTGCAGAACTCAAATTTACATATGTTAAGGCCTAAAACTGCACCGTTTGTTCATTTTCACTAAGATTTGATGTCTCCTGGCGACTTTTGGGGTCAAAACTGGTGGGGGTGGGGGGACAAATGCTAAACTTAGTCATTTCTTTCCCCACTAATATTACAATCATTCTATGTGTTAGAAGGTCAAAATCATGCTCACTATTCGATTTCATTCTCTAGGTTACTAATGCCGTTATTTTAGTATGTTGACCCTCCATTACGTCATGTTACTCATCATTTTCGGTAGTGGTTACATCTAATCTATTGTTATACTTTACTTGCACCCTAACTATTTCAATGTTTTACTTTTACTAATTCTCATCATCTAAAATTCAACATTATTTTATTTTACCTCATTTCCTATCATTCATATTTTTCATGCCATTTTTTTAACCATTTTTTTAATGCTATTCATACCAAAACGGCATATAGCCATTGCGAGTAAGGAGCTAATGTGATTACAGACCAGATTTATCTGAGGTATTCTAATAGGGAAGTTTCGTAATAAGATGTTTGTTTCCTTTACATTTAAATTTCTACGCGCTCGAACAGCCAGGAAAGAGAGGGCATGGCGAATTCAAACAGTAAGCTACTCGAGAAAAAAACGCCATTAGAATAATTTTTTAAAAGTTATTCAACATTTACGAATCTCCATAGCAAAATCCTTGGAAATATGCTACTGGAATAGGAAGCTGTATTACAATGAGGTATTAAAACAACGAATTGATGGAGACTTCTTGATAAACGTGTGAAACGGGAAAAATGAGCCGGGGATCGATCAGATAATTCTGAGGAACATATGGGCTTATAGTGTGGCACTATTTCCTTGTGCCACTGTTTCTAACACACTCTGCAGCATGGACGGGTGGTAAATTGTCCATGAGCGTAGAGATACAAAGAAACCCCTTCCCATAATCCCCTTGCTATCTTTCTGTCTCTTTCCTGCACGACCACCATGATGTGAGGACGCATAGACTGTCTCTCCGTAAATGAGGGGGGCCACCCCCTCCCTCAACACTAGTTAGGGTAGGTTAGTTAGCTTTGAAAAGCCTATTGTAAAAATTAATTGTAAATTGTTTTTTTTGTAATATATATTGTATCTCTAATGTAAAATAAAATAGTTAGTTATACCTTTGTATATTACAATTGTGTCGCGTGTCATTTTTCTTGTGTCTGCCATGAATGCCTTCATAAATGTCTGAAGTCGAAAGGCGGCCCTGAGGACAAAGAGATGAAGATTCCCACCAGAATGCCACCAGGGTGAAGAGATCATCTTGAGAAAAGAAAGCAGCCACACCCAGATCCAACATCTCAGGTATGATTTTCTTCTTACTACACAGACCCAAATGACTGGCCCATCTTCATATCTTCATGAGACCGCTTTAAGACATTTACTATAACACGTCTGTCGGTCACACCTCGGTGGCCGGCTGATAGTGCTATAAATGGTGCCGTGACCAGGATTGACCCTGGTTAATTACCAGACGGATCTCGTCGCATCTGTGTCGCAGTATAAATGATGCACTATGACCAGAACATATTGTTTCCCAGCATGGAAATAATTTCGACCCTTAAACCCACGGCACAACCAAAAATAACGACCACTAGACGAATCGAATAAAAAAAAATGGTCCACGGTCTTTAAAAACGGAAAAAACTATTATTTCTGGCAAAATTTTAAAAAAATGGCAGACCAGTACACACGCGCACAAAAAAAAAAAAAAAAAAAAAAAAACGCACTCAAAAAAGAAAATTTAGAACCTGAACAAAAAATTGTCTTGCACCTACAAAAAAAAAACGGTTTACAAAAGATCGATTTAAAAAAAAAAAGAGTATTGAAAGTAACCCTTCGAAAAAAAAGTAAGAAATGTGTCCCACACAAAAAAAAAAACAGAGATGAGAAAAAAGTGTCTCTAGAATATGCAATATCTCTTTCTCTCTCACGCTTTCTCTCTTTCTGTCTCTCTCCGGATATATATCGATATGTGTGTATATCTATGTATCTTGTTATTACATGAAAAAAAAAGAAAAAAATCCTTCAAACACGAAGCTCGAAAAATAAATTTAAAAAAAAAAAAAGGAAAGAAAATAAAGGATACCTAACATTTTTTATCTGATCTTTATTTCAGGTTTATAAAAATATAGGACTTTTTAAAAAATTCTTTTGACTTTGCAAGTGTTAGATTCAGATTTGAAAAAATAGAACTTTTACATTACATTTTATTCCATGAACAGTTGATGTGTTTATTTTTCAGGTTAGGTAACAATTAAAGCTGAAACATAAGGGGACATTTTTTTTAATTGATAATGTTTCTTTTATTGATGTTTTGTCTGTTTAAAAAGAAAAAAATGTTACTGGTAAAAAAAAAAATTGGGGTTAGATAATATGAAAGTTTTGTGTTAGAATGTATTTTACAAAATTGTTCAAAATAAGATTGTTTTTCTATTTTCTTATTTTTTTTTTTTTTTAAACTCGTAGAAATGTTTAATGTCTACCTGTCACTCATTTTTTTAAAACAATGGCCGCACATGGGAAAGATAAGCGAAGATGACCTCGTCATGGTGTTTGCGAGGGTGTTGAGGAATGGGTGGTAGAACAATGCTATCTGCCTCTCTCTCTCTCTTCTTCTCTCTATCTTTCTCTCTCTCTCTCATTCCTTACCTTTTAGGGTCTATGAGGACGAGAGAGAAAATTGTCGAAGATTTTTTTTGTTATTACGTAATGATATCATGAGGGTGGTAGGGTGTGTAATGGCATCGCTCTGTCTCTATCCCCTTCTTTTCCCCCTCAGTCTCTTTCTCTACTCTTGCGTTTTAATGATTGTATAGCTAAACCCCCATGGCTGATTGCAGGAGGGCATATAATAACGAATTAACTTGGAGTTTTTTAAATTTTTCTACCAAGTTTAAAGAACAAAATTATTTATGCTTCGTTAAATTACATTAAATGATGTCTTCAATTGGTTTTTATTAAAAATAAAAACTGAGACGATTATTCAAACAGCACTTAAAGTACTTTTTTGAAGTCTTCGAGTGTTTGGAAAAGCCAACTGTTACATGATTACGTTAATTTTTTAAGAGTTCTCTGAGATGTTCATAGTTTTTCTTAAAGAAAAATTACGCTATTACATTTCGAATATTCTCTGAATTTTTAATAATTTCTAAGGAAATATTGTTTGACTAACGAAAGAGATTTTCCTGAACTCTAGATGATTTTAAGGAAGAATTATTCGAGCAAATTCTTTAATTGAAGGTTTATTTGAAATTGGACCGTATGATAGGGGTCCCTGAAATATTGACTGAGGAGTATATACGTAAAATTGAATTAATTATTAAGAAAAAAAAAGATTTCCTCAGTCTAGAAAGATCTCTCTTAAATTGAAATTTTAATTCTTTCGAGCTTTTAACTATACAGAACTGGTCGTTAACTAATGTAGCTCCTAGGTGTGGCGGGAGTTTATTAATTCGAAATAATCCTTGTGAGTGAGTTTAGGAAAAGAGTTGCTTTTAAATAATAAAATAATTACTTTGAAAAAAAAGTTAATTAACATGAAAAGTTTCTGAATTCGAAATGACCTGGATAATGGTCTAAAAGAAGAAATGATTTTTAAGAATCAATTAAATAACTTTAAATGTACACTGAATTTTAAAAATAATAATTACGAAATGAAAAAGTTTTGGGATGTCTCTAAATCTCATTGTGAAGGGTAAATTGATTCAAAATGAATTTTCTATGATCTTTTCGGAAGATTAATTTTAATAATGAACCAAATGTTTGGAATAATTTTTGAATTGTATTACGAAAAATGGGTCTATTCGAAGTTTATGACCTTTTGAGAAGATTGGTTTTTATAATAATAAATGAATTACTTTGGAAAGAAGTTAACTAACATAAATTGATTTTAACGATGAACCAAAATACTTGAAATAATTTTGAAATTTTGGAATTAAATTTTAATGATTTTTTGTAAATCAAGTTTTGAAAAAATACACATACTTTTTAAATGTACCCTGAAATTTGGGAAAAAGTTAATTATGAATGTAATAACTAAAATGCGTTTGCATTGTGTAAACAAATTCTAATTGTGACCGAGGTGCTCTGAAATGATTTTTTAAAAATGTTTTCTTTTTAAGGAAAAAAAAAAATTGTTAACACCCTATTTCATTGATTTAATGTATACCAGGTTTCTGAATTGTTAATTTTTGGAAATTTTTTTCCCCCTAATTGAGTATTCTAACTCATGAAGGCTGAGTGCCCTTCTTAATTAATTCTTTATATAATTAATAAATATTCCGTGGTGGATAGTTTTTATTGGTCGCTCGGCGGCAGACTCCTTGCTCAAACAGAATTAATTGGATTAGATCCTCTGAAGACCGAGGTTTTACTAAAATCCATGTAGGTCGGCGTGATGAGGTCACGTAACCCCGACTTATCTAAAATACATTATACTGGTTGCTGAAGAGAGCGTAAGTCCAGTAACTGAAGTAATAACTTGGAATACATATAGGACGGCGTGATGAGGTCACGTAACTCCGACTTGGTTAAAATACATTATACTGGTTGCTGAAGGGAGCGTAAATCCAGTTACGGAAATAATGTTATGCAGACTAAATTAAAAAAACGTATAGGTCGGCGTGATAGACTCACATAAAATCCGGCTTAGTGAAATACGTATAGGTCGGCGTGATAAACTCACGTAAAATCCGGCTTAGTGAAATACGTATAGGTCGGCGTGATAAACTCACGTAGAATCCGGCTTAGTGAAATACGTATAGGTCGGCGTGATAAACTCATGTAGAATCCGGCTTAGTGAAATACGTATAGGTCGGCGTGATAAACTCACGTAGAATCCGGCTTAGTCAAATACGTATAGGTCGGCGTGATAAACTCACGTAGAATCCGGCTTAGTGAAATACGTATAGGTCGGCGTGATAAACTCACGTAGAATCCGGCTTAGTGAAATACGTATAGGTCGGCGTGATAAACTCACGTAGAATCCGGCTTAGTCAAATACGTATAGGTCAGCGTGATAAACTCACGTAGAATCCGGCTTAGTCAACTACGTATAGGTCGGCGTGATGAACTCACGTAAAATCCGGCTTTGTTAAAAAAATATTATACTGGTTGCTTAACAAAGTGTAAATCCAGTAACTGAAATCGTGATGCCATTGCCTCGATGGAGGGCGAGGATGATTACCCTCTCTGGTATTTGAAGCAGTATACCAGCCTACCAGGAGCCTGGTGGAAAAGATAACTTGCTTCACTGAGTTCCTGATGGAACGTAGAGCATGGGGACATTGATTGCTGACGGCCGGTTGACGCACCATTCACGGAAAATTAGGGACTTCTGAAATTTATGAATGCTCATAAATTTCGGATAGCATAGGGAGGGATGTGGCACTATTTCCTTGTGCCACTGTTTCTAACACACTCTGCAGCATGGACGGGTGGTAAATTGTCCATGAGCGTAGAGATACAAAGAAACCCCTTCCCATAATCCCCTTGCTATCTTTCTGTCTCTTTCCTGCACGACCACCATGATGTGAGGACGCATAGACTGTCTCTCCGTAAATGAGGGGGGCCACCCCCTCCCTCAACACTAGTTAGGGTAGGTTAGTTAGCTTTGAAAAGCCTATTGTAAAAATTAATTGTAAATTGTTTTTTTTGTAATATATATTGTATCTCTAATGTAAAATAAAATAGTTAGTTATACCTTTGTATATTACAATTGTGTCGCGTGTCATTTTTCTTGTGTCTGCCATGAATGCCTTCATAAATGTCTGAAGTCGAAAGGCGGCCCTGAGGACAAAGAGATGAAGATTCCCACCAGAATGCCACCAGGGTGAAGAGATCATCTTGAGAAAAGAAAGCAGCCACACCCAGATCCAACATCTCAGGTATGATTTTCTTCTTACTACACAGACCCAAATGACTGGCCCATCTTCATATCTTCATGAGACCGCTTTAAGACATTTACTATAACACGTCTGTCGGTCACACCTCGGTGGCCGGCTGATAGTGCTATAATAGTATTTGTAGAAAAGATTCGGGCTAGCAACATCACACCTGTGAGAGAGAGAGAGAGAGAGAGAGAGAGAGAGAGAGAGAGAGAGAGAGAGAGGGGTTATAGTGAAGAAGAAAGAGTAGGGCTAATCAAATTAATTTTCTGGAATTTACCAAGAGCGTTCAAATAGGACACATATTCACCAGCCTAATGACAAGAGTGCTCCATACATGGTTTGCTAGTAGATTTTTAGTGATAGAGAATAGCATTGGGTGTGATAAATTGTCAAAATATTATATTCGATTGGGTTTGGTTGTTTTGTTTTGTAGCGTACCAACCTTTTTCTGTTTGTTTAATTGCGAATCCAGTAATTTTTTTCTGCTTGAATGTGTTTTTGTATTTTCAAATATTTATACCTGATGTTTAGTCTGACTGTTTTGTTTTACGGCATATCAACCCTATTCGCGTTCCATCATTTTTGACAAAAGTTATGCTCCAATTTCTTTATATCCTCAGATATCTATTAGTGGTTCTCAGTTTGGTGGTTTTGTTGAGAGAAACTCTTTGTTTTAGGCGCTGTAGAACATCATTGAGTTCTGCAAAGAATATGAAAAAAAAAACAATATCAATACTTGATGCATTTAAATCAAGCCGATATCTGGAAGTACCATATAATTAAGTATTATTAGTTAAGTATAAATAATGTAAGTGTGTGTATGTGTGTGTATGAAAGTGTTCAATCAAAAAGTGTAATCAGCTTTAATTTATTAGCATATATGCGTTGTGTCTAGCTGTAGCTCCGTCTTTATTATAAAGTTTCCAACATTTCTTTCAGTTACCTCGATACTTACAGTTTGGTTCCTATTTACATTTTCCTGTGTACGTGTGTATGCAGTGTGTGTGTGTGTATGTAGCGTGTGTGTGTGTATTTGTGTGTGTGCATGCAGTGTGTATGTGTGTGCGCGTAAAACCACTTAGCATCTATTATTGTGTTCAACTGATTACTGCATATTAATACAATCAATGGCGTTCACTTTTACGTCGGTGAAGATCGGCAGCCATGTAAATCACTTAATGTGCGATTACGCATGCGTCGTTCGTCGGTGGAACATTACTTCCTGTCAATGATGGGGGATAAAATTGCATTTAACATGGTCTACGAAACGATTCTCCCTTCACGTCGGATTGTCCACAATTTTTATTTGATTAGAAACATTATAACTAAGAGATTACTTCGTTAATATCTAACTGGACATAGATCTTTCGATCTATGGTCATTTCAATCAATCATGTCCAGTCCTCGTTCTGCCTTCGTTTTTAAATTATTTATTTCCCAATGAATCATCCTTATCTATTGTTTTTTATCTCCTTTACTTCAGTGAGTCTACAGAAACTAAAAAGATTTCTCCTGAAGCTAACACTTGATTTCTATATAAAATGCATATATATCAAAGTGTTTGTTTAAGGATTGTCAAATTTTTCAAACGTAGAAAACACACTTGCGAGAGATGATCCATAGATCTTAATTTTAAAATAATACATATGGGTGCAATAAATATCCGATACAAAGCAAACAGTTGGTTCATTTTTATTACAGGAAAACAATAGCAAAAACAAAGTTCTATCCTAATGTATTTTTGTATGATAATTACAAATCTCTTACCAAAAAGCACATATAATTACTCCTTCGCTAGATAATTAGATAAATGACATATCTAAGGTTTAAAAAGGTATCCAACTTTTTGCTTTGTATCGGATACTTATTGCATCCACTACATATGTTTTACACAAACAAGTTTAAAACTTATTTATATGTATTATTCTATTATTACTACGAGCAGTGGAAAAATTTTTTTAATAAAATTAAATAAAAACAATTAAAAGAATCGTTTTTGACATCGCAAAATAAGCACAATTGTTTCCGATTTCTATTCAGATACCCAAAATATTCCGATATTTCAGATTTCACATTGTGTGTGTGTGTGTGTGTGTGTGTGTGTGTGTGTGTGTGTGTGTGTGTGTGTGAATACATAACAATTGGACCATTTCTCGGAGTAAATGTAAAGTCCAAAAACCTTATTTCAAGCGAACTCAACTCTACACAATAGACGCATCACATTTTTATATATTGTTTAGATGCATGAGATTTCAATCACAGTTAACTAACATTAGTTTTGAAAAGTGGCATTGTGTGTACTTATTATAAAGTACTAGCCTGGGTGCGCGACGTTGGAGGTGTGTGTTGAGCAAAAAGAAAGTGGTAGCAGGCAGGTAGGCTCGAACCAGTACCGAGAAAGGAGGAAAAGAACGAGAAAAAACACGTGAAGTCTTTGCTGTTGCGCCCATCGCCAAACCAGAAGTACGAAGGTTTAAATTAGGGTTAGTCAACCGAAAAGAGGAAATGGCTTTCGAAAATATCGGCGAAAATAGCGACCCCTTTTTGTAGAAAGTGCCAAGTTGAGGGTTAAGTAATTTATGTTTTTAGCCAATTCTTCGTTATCTGTCGTTTGAAGGGTCGAACTTCAAAACCATACCAAACTTTATGAAAATCCGTGGCGTCTGTTGAAAGTTTTAGGCAGACATACAAACAAAAGTTTTAGGTAGACATACAAACATACATACATGCATACATATATACATCCATTTAAACATACATACATACATTTAAACAGACAGGTGAGATTTATATATTAGATAACACATAAGGTCCTCATTATAAAGAATAACGCGTACCGGCTTCATTATAAACTACAAGACTAAACGGCTTCATTATAAACTATACCACATAACGTCTTAATTACAAACTTTAACATGTTACGGCTTCATTAAAAACTATAACACGTAACGGATACATGATAAACTATTATTCTTAACACAATCATTATAAACTATAACGCGTAACGGTTTCATTATAAACTAAACCACGTAACGGATACATGATAAACAATAACACGTAATGGCTT
>NW_027633523.1:0-15000 GCF_053919585.1 Euprymna scolopes
CCATAAAACCATGAGAAACATATTGTCTAAGGTTAAGATCCCTTTTCAATTGTTTAAGATGACAATGAATTGTGTTTCAGCGTTAAGAATATTTCATTACGAATTATTTACTTAAAAGTCCAAATACATCCTATTCTTTAAAGTATTGTACACTCATTTATTCATTTCCTATGAATCAGATGACTCTATTGCTAGCACTGGTTTCCATGATACGTTTCTTGTTACAATTCTTTCTTGAAAGGCATCGTGTTGTTACAGAATAGCCCACGTGTAAGTTGCAAACATCTTAAATGAAAGTGTTTGTGTGGAACAAACATGATTCGAACTTATTACACCCAGCTTTTCAGATTGTGTTTCTAATAACTTAGCTTCTCTATTTATGATACAAGAAGCTTGTTATCAGGTCAACCCGACTTCGCGATCAATCTTAGTCTAAAACATCGAAAGTTAAACTTTAAAAGTTTTTATATCAACTTTCGCAGACCTCTCAGTCGAATTCCCTTTCTTATAAGCTGGTTGAATATATATGTAGTCATTCCAGGTGTATGGCGCTCTTTTTAAAGCTCTGCAAAGCCTAATGATACGTGAATGCGACATGTTCAAAAGAAATACGACTGTTATATTCTCCATAGTCTTTAATTTAACATACATTTTTGTAACGTTTAATGTTTTCAAATATTCATAGGATACTAGCAGGCGTTGCCCGGTCGTGAAAAACACATAACTATTTTATTTTAATTAATGAAGAATTCTTATTTATTATAAACAAAATACCGTAGATATTAAACGTAAGGTTAAATTCCTAAAAATAAAAATGAAGTAAATAACGGAAACCAAGACATGCGTATGGGAGTATTATGTTTTTTAAACAGCTCGCTTTTTCAAAGTAAAATAAAATAATCGACCTGGAATCGATACAAAAACCTAAAGATAGAGAGTTCAGCACGATAATCATTAGGTTAGCTCGACACGACCTTTAGAAACTGTTTTCAAATTTACTTATACTTAACAATGTTTCATGTGAACGAATCACGCTTGCGAAAACGTGATACACTTCACAAAGAGATAAAAATCCGCTATCCCAAGTATCCAATTTCTTAAATTTTGTCTCTTTAGCCTCCCTTCTTTCGAGGGAAACCCGATTATAAAGTTTTGCACATGGCCGACTACTCAATGTACCAAATTTCAATTATGTTGAGCAAAACTTCGATGGGTATATACGTTGAGAAGTGTCCTCTCACACACATTTTAATTCTTATATATATATATATATATATATATATGTGTGTATATATTATTGACTGTCATCAGATATTTTGATTTACTATGACATTTAATAGAAATAAAATCTAAAGAAGAATTGAAAGAATGAAATGGTAGTCTAAAAAATGATCATATTGACGCATCTAGTTTTACTACTAAAACAACGTGAAGCACATTCACTCATAAACCGGAGCTTTTTTTTGTTTGACTCGATAAGTAATTGTTTACTCTCATTCCGTCATTCTTTGGTTGTGTAACAAAGATTAAAATGGCGAAAAGTTGAGAATGTCCTGTTATCTTTTCAGTTGACCTAACGCCGCCAGCCCTTATTAAAAAGCCAGCAAATTCGACTTCTTCGCCTGCAAATTGAAACTTATCGGAATTGAAGACGATTCAATTTTTGCCGCCATGGGTGATATAGTCCACTGGAAGCAGATTCTATAGTTTTACCCCAGAGAAGGGTATCATCAATGCAACGGCTCGTTTACCGTAATGTTGTCGAACCGGAGAGTGTACCCGTCACCAAAAGCGTGGAAATCTTGGGGTGCTCTAAGGTACTGATAACAGCCTCACTCTGACGTTGCATCTCGGGCCGTTGTGGAGATCAGTAAACTGAGGTATCGGTTCAACGCATCTAATACTGTTTTCTTGGTTCGTACAGGCACAGCAGACACTTGATTAAATGGGGACGGGGTGTGATGGGTTTTTCTCATCATTGCGGCATTCGATTTTTGTAGGTCCACCGTTTTTCTTGGTAACCCGTACTTTTTTGATGCAACGATCTTCCAACACCAGACCGCAGAGGCACCTGCTAATACTAGCTCGATGATGCCCAACGCAACATTCCTTTCTAAATCTTCTTTCACCTTCTTTTTCCAATGATGTGGGACAGGAACGGGGATATGTATAGCTGATGGTTTCGCTCCCAGCGTGAACGTTATATCCAGTGGTCTCCCTGACATCACTTGTAACGGTTGATGGATGTATGGAGTGCACTTGATTTAAAGTGCTCTCCTAACTATTTGTCCAAACGTTCCCTATTCAATAGGGGTAAACGGGATTCTTGTAGGTTTGTTCGGAACCGTTTTTTTTTTGGGGGGGGGCGCATCTACATAGTGCTATTCCATTATTTTAGGTTGACGTGTCAGCTTTCGATATCTGGTGTGGAAAGTCGGGAAGGATTTATTCTGTCTTACAGTGCCGACTCGGATTAGTAAAATCCCAACGTGTTCTCGGATATGTAAACGACTAGTCTGGTTTATTTAAGGGCAACTTTAATACGTGTAAAAATTATTACCTTAATGTGTAGTAGTCGTCCGCCATCCCACGTATCCTATGGGTAGTTGGATTAGCACGTCTCTAGAGCACTCCAATATATCCAGTAATTCAGGGTCATTCCAGCATGTTTGAGCACCAGTAACCGCGACGGCCTGGATATGTTGTATTTGAGTGCAAGTTCCCTTATCTAAGGCGCGTCCAAATTTGGCATGGGACTCCGGTATCAAAGATACTTCCACTTTTATAGAAGATGACGTGTCCCCTTCTTGCTGTCTCGCATTGTGACTAAAAACGTTGTTAATATTACAATCTACATTAGAATCGTAGTTTGCATAATCTAAATAAGATTGGCAGAGTACAAAACCGACTTTGAAATCTAGTAATAATGTAAATATGGTTTTGTTTGAGGCCAAGCATTAAATTAGTTTCCTATAACCATTCAGTGTATAAAAAGAAAAAAGAAACCCCTTTATTGGTTGTACTTTTTATAGCGTTCTGACTTATTTAAAAGATTTTTTCGAAATGATACATCCCTACGGACTTACGAACTGCAACTTATATTTAATCCTTTTATATGGATTGTAACCAACGCATTTATCTGTAGCGCCACGAATTTATTGATTAACAATAGATTCTAAGTGACAGTTTTCCGATGTTAGTGGTTTTTTACTACAAACGATAATAACTTCTGCTCCTTGCGTCATCATTTAGCTAATGATTAAACGTTCACAAAGTCCATGCACCACACTGTTTACGCAATCATTGCAATCAGGAGCTTCAGTCTGAGAGGTATGTGTCTTTCTCTAGTACAATCTCATAATACATTTTAATAACTTAATTATTAACATATTGATTAGGTAATGAATGGTGTAATGACGTAAGAGTCTATTCTAGCATGGGCGTCGAAAGTTTATATAGGTCACTGAATTCGAAAATAAGCGCCGAAGATGTTTTGATGTTACATCGGACAAAACCTTGTAAAAATCACCGCCTAGATACAACCAGTAAGCCAGACGATCCAAATAATATAATGCATTAATAATAATCTAAAATATTTCGACATCTTCAATCAAAGTAGAATGGATAAGGGCCAAATACATTTGAAAATTGAATACTGTTGCCATATCTGCGGAGGTACTACAGAGAGTATCATTTCCTGCATTCACAGAGTACAACAGCGTCTTTGAACTCTAGTGAGCTATAACTTTTCCCGCTCTCTACCATCAAAGAAAAGATGCTGTTAGTATTTCTGTACTTTATTGTTATAATCATTGCAGCTGCTCGACTGAGCTTCAATGTATGGAAAACCCCTCTAAATCACTCAAAAATAATCTCGTCTACGTAAAACAACTGTTTCTCTTTCTCCATGAGCAATTTATTTCTAGAACTGACTCTCTGTGGAAGCCGATGCCGCGGGACAACTTCATTAATGACTACGTGGTAATATAAACGAATTCTTGGTGAACCGTCTTCTTAAATAATCTTATGTGCAAGTTAATATCTAAGGCTAGAAACACAATATATATTGAAAATAAAAATAAAAGGATTTGAAGAGCAAAACAAGAATACATTGCACAGATGAAAACAAATATTTACAAGAAAAAGGGTGTAAGTGAGGTATATTAATTGCTATGTCAAACTAAATTTTATCCGCGGTATGATAGCCGAGTTTGAGAAATAATAATATATTACTTTGCTCAGAATATTAGATCAGAAAAACAGTATTTACTAAAGAATCCGGATTTTTTGCAGTAGTGTTTAAAGTAAGCTTGTTTCAGGAAATTCTTTACGGCCAGATTTTATTTCAGAAAATTTGTTCAAAGATTTCCACAACTTGGCGTTCCTTCTCAGAGATGATTTAATAACTAAAATTATGACGCTATTAGCGTCTATTCATAATCTTGTAAATTTGAACCTTCTGGAATTTCAGAAATGAAACACCGCAACTTTGAAAACATCTGGAGCCATCGAAAAAAAAAACACACTTTACTGTTCTGTTTTTAAATCTCCCCTAAAACGTTTAAAAAGAATCTTTTTTTAATTTTCTAATTTTAATGTAATATATTTACATAGTAAAAGTTTTATATATATTGTATATTATATATTATACTTCATATGATATAATATATATATATATTATGATATATTATAATATAAATTTTATATGATTATCAATATTCATATATTTTTTATATTTTATATGTATATTATATTTTTCATTATTATGTTAGAAATTGTAATTTCTTCATATTTAAAAGAGGAAAATATCCTCCCATGAAAATAATAAAATTCATCACTGTCACCACCATCATTGTCAATCATCTTGGTCCAATTTACACTTATCCCTGAGTTGTCTTTGGGTTTTTCTTAGTGGTGACATCCTAGTCCAAAATGATACTTTGTAGCAAGGAAATAGATTATACGTTTCACTTACAAGTGAAACAGCGGTCACCTGTGTAGTAATCACTTGGTGTCTAGTGTGTCTCCTATTATCTAGGATATTACACAATCTAATCAAATTCATACGTGAACATTCGTTGACGCGTTCCCGGCACTCATTCGCAAATTTGACGAGAGAATCCATATTACTGTCTACTAAAGTAACAAAACTTTACGTTCTCCTTGTTATTCCGTTCCTCTTGTTATACAATTAAATTTATAGACTTTTCCGACAAAGTTGGATTTTACATTCATAAAGAGATTTACATCTGAAACACCTCCGCATACTTCAATATCTAATGAGTATAAATTCCCTTGTTCAGTTAATAAATACGTCGCTTCTTGCTGTTAGCAGGCATATTCTTTCCATTATTTATTTATTTCCTTATTAAATAAGCGATTCACACGTGCAGGTTTCTTGATTCAACAGACTTTAGGAATAGTGTAACTGTCTTACATATTTTTTCTTTCTTCTGCAGAGGACCTAGATATCATTATCAAAGCAGGATATGAAAAAGATGGGATATGAAATGTTATTAAATTATTCTCAGTGAGAAGACTTTATAATTCAAGGCAGTGTCTATGAGAATCTGTTTTCAAAAGCGTGAAAGAAATATCGGTATCGGTAAAAAAAAAATGTTTTGTATTTTTAACTGATCAGTAGGGCTAGACCAACAGAATATACTTTTCATTATTTTGACTCTGGAGTATATATCTGTTGATATCGTATATGTTTTTTTTTCATATATAGAGTTCCTATTTACAATGTCTCCCCACGGGACAGAGTTAGACACCAGGGTCGTTTTTTAATGTGGAGAAAAGGTACAAAAATAAAAATTGTCTCAGTCGTAAAGGATTTCTCCTCCACTGACAGAGAACAAGAAATTGAAGTGCAGCATCTGAAGAACAGATACTACACTTTGATCTTGACCCGAAGATAGAGTTGTGTGCTTCTCGGTTGATATACTGCGTCTAACTGTGTCGGATATATACTCGAGAGTCAAAACAATGAAAACTATATTCTACTGTCATCGCCTTACTTATCATCCAACTACTCATTGCTTTGATCTTATTTGGACTATGAGCAAAGTGTAGTACCTGATCTGGGAAAAGACTTTATCTTTTCTGTTCTTGAATAATGAAGGAGAACTCCATCTACATAACAGCATTTGTTAATATTTGTTCTGACCCGGCTTGTCCATTTATCTGTCGTCGTTTCAAAAATAAATAAAAACGATGAAAGCACGTAAGCTCGTATAAATAGCTGTTCAGGTTCTCCTTAATGTAACTATTATGGAGGAAAGTAGCAAAACTACTCGCAGTTATGTACCTAAATTGACTTGAATATTAGCTCGTGCACGTTACTGTATTAAAATGAATTTTATTATACTATAGAAAAATGGAATTCACGTGAATGATAATAGACAAGACATACGCTAGGCTTTAGGAATTTCTATATTTACTCATTATATTGTGATATTATTAATGTCGGCATGTGTTTTCCCCTCTGGCTCTACCACTTCATAACGCGTTGTTTTAGGAGTTTTTGTGGAATTCAGTTGTTCTGCTTGCATTTTTTATCAAAGTGTCTTTGTGTGTTCATTATTACTTACACACTGTGATAAAATGCAATTTTTTTAGTTATTTTTACAGTTTACTAAATCTTTCAAACACGATAGTGTTTGAATATATGGTTAAGTGGCAGTTTTAGTCATTTAGAACCGCTTTAAAGCTTCACCGATCACTCAATTTTGGACCAAATTTCAAACAATTATTACAGTTTATAGATCTCCTTTTCAGCAATAGTGTGAAAATAGATTTTCAATTTTCGTTCAGTAAAACAAAAGTTATGATGAATTTACTGGTGTTAAAAATCGTAAAAATTCGTACGGACGTTTTTTTTATGGCTGTTTTTCATAGCAACCACGTCGCTTCAGTGATTAGTGTAGCTAATAATTCACCGCTCTCGTGAAAAGAGAAGTGAAACAGAGAGAATGAAAGCAGACGAGTGCCATACATTGTTATTACATATGTGTTTATGGGGGCAAAGAAATAAGACTGAAATTAAACAAAGAACAAGTGAATTTATTGGAAGCCTAGAAAAATGGATTACAATAGAAAAATGCGAGCATGAAAAGTAATATGGTTATGCTTAAATATGGTAAAGAACAGGACAAGCTATTTTAGTAAAAGTTATAAGAAATTTATAACTTAAAATATTGCAGCATTAAGATTTTTTAAAATTTAATTGTTTTAGGAGCTTTTTATATAATCAATTCTTAATGCTGCAATATTTTAAGTTATAAATTTATTATATTTTTTACTAAAATATCTTGTACTTTTCTTTTTCATGTTAAAGCTGAATCATATTACTTTTCATGCTCGCATTTTTCTATTGTAATAACTTATGATTTTCTGATGTTCCGTAAGGTTACATTCATTGACAGTTTTTTAACATTCGAAAGGCTATCCTTTTGAACTGCTACATAGTCTCTCTCCTTTTAATGAGATTAAAACCAAGATACAATGAAATGTAAACTTTATGTTTAGTATCTTAATTCCGATTTTGACTAAATACGTTTTCATTCTAGAAAATGTCTGGAAGTTAAGGATTGGACGTGAGAGTTCTTAAGGACATATTGATTTCAGAGAATATTGCTTAATTGGTGCCTAATAAATGTAAATCTGAAATATGTGAATATTAAATGTATTATTGTTGTTGTTGTTGTTATTATTGTTGTTGTTATTATTGTTGTTGTTATTATTGTTGTTGTTATTGTTATTATTATTGTTGTTATTATTATTGTTGTTATTATTATTATTGTTGTTGTTATTGTTGTTGTTGTTGTTATTATTATTATTGTTGTTATTATTGTCGTTGTTGCTGTTGTTGTTATTATTATCATTATTATTATTATTATTGTTATTATTATTAATATTGTTGTTGTTATTATTATTATTGCCATTATTATTATTATAATTATTATTATTATTACTACTACTACTCCCAAATTTGTTTGAAATGATCTGATGAATTTAAAATGTAGAGAATATTTGTGTAGCCAAATTTACGAACGTCTTCTATATTCTACTAACAAGATATTCGTTATATTTAAGTTCTTTGGGCTGTTAGGGCAAGATCATTGGCAGATCCTATCATTTGTAAATGAATATATTGCAGATTTCATTGAATTGTATCTATTATGTAAATATCACTCAATTTCACTTTTTTTATTAAGACACACTTTAGCCTTAAATTTCAGACGATTACATGTAACAAATTTTGATAAAAATGAAAAATTATCCCAGGTACAAGGTTAGTAGCATTATATCTTGCTGTTAAGTGAACATAAAATTGATGCAGTGTTCTGTTCGGGAAATTTATTTTCTCAGCCCAATCGTAAGTGTTTAGCATAATGATAGATAACTATTCATTGTATTGGTAAGGGTATACTAATTGTTACGGCTTTACCTTATGTGCTACAAAAATATATATTTCTTTATTTCTTTTTCTCTCTTACTTTTCCTTTCTGCCCTGCTCTAAGCAAGTCTGTCGACCTATTCCATAAACCTCCCAAAAGCATCATGAAAAGTTTCCAGAAAAAAACACACGATTAAACCCGGATCTTCAACTCCCAACGTAGACCCCTACTACCATGTCTTGTTCTCCAACATCAGCGGTCTACGTTCCAACCTTCCAAAGGTTGAAACACAATTTCTGGAGACTAAACCTTACCTATTATTCCTAAGCGAAACTGGTATTGAATCAACTATTTCCTTAAAAGAGTTTGGAATTGAAGGATACTTTAAGTTAACATCTAAATTTGACCCCCAAGATCGCCATGGGCATGGAATATGAGTCTAAATTAAAGATAGCTTTTCATGTGGTAAGGACATTTGCTGAGAAAATCCTAAATTACCCTATATGTGCTTCCGTGTTGCATTTGCTCACACGACTGCGTTTATATTTGCCCCCATCACCCTTACAACAGCGGAATTACTATCTTTACAAGCATTTCTGAGAAAATTAAACCCACCATATCTGCTCATCCTTCGGTTAACATTCACGTCACAATACGGAATGGTTAACCCACTAAAACAAGACCGGTGATGAGGGGATGTTCTGTCACGATTTCTCAATTGCGTGTGACCTCACTCAGATTGTTTGCGAACCCACACGCGTGCCCGATACTGAAGGTCAGTATGCAAGTCTTCTAGATCTTTTCCTCACAATTCGTCCTGAACTACGTTCATCTACTGTTCTATCTCCACTGAGATCTGCCGATAACTCTGTAGTATCATTTAAATTAAAATGAAATTTAATAAGTTCTCTGACGTACCTCTCCATCGTACAGTATATCGATACTCTATGTCTGATGGGATAGCGTCCGTTAATTTATATCTGATCTACCTCTGCGTTCCATGTTTAAGAAGGATGTAATATATAGAAACAGACCTGACGGGATGGTTAATTGTAGGTAAACTGCGTTTTATACCCTCAAAACAATTCCAGCAAAAACCTAACAGCCAGCCGTGGTTCTCTACAGAATGTGTTGCTGCCATTGCGCACAGAAATCACTTTTTCAATTGCTTCCAACGAAACAGATTTACTGAGACTATAACCGCTGTCAGAGCTACCAGCAATCACTGTAAAAGAGTCATGAAGAACGCGAGAGAGTTGTATGCTCAGCATTTCAAGTCCAAAGTGGCTGTGCAGCGGTTTGGTTCCCACCAGTTTTGGCATATAACAAACAGAATGCTGAACAAAAGCGTGTGCTCTATCACAACTATCATCAATGGACCCGAGGTAATCTCGTCAGCATCAGACAAAGCCAAACTTTTTGCCAAGAACTTTGAAGCTAATTCTACCCTATGCAACCAAGGCTGACAACCCTTCGTATTTCCTCCTGTATCAGAAAACACGCTATGCGACATACAAATATCTGCGCGTAATGTTGCGAAGCTAATCAAAAACCTCGATTCCAGTAAAGCAACTGACCCTGATGACATTCCTATTATAACGTTCAAAAAACTTCAACCAGAACTAGCTCCCATACTTACAAAGCTGTTTAAGTGTTGTCCTAAGGAGAATTGCTTTCTAACACCATGGAAAATCTTATCAGTATGCCCTGCATTTAAGAATTCAGGTGATCGGTCATCTCCCTCTCAGTACATACCTATACGTTTTCTGTGCGCCAGGAATAAGTTACTTGAATGTGTGTTAAATAGAGGAGTATTCAACTACTTCAGCAAATATAATCTTCTTAGTGACATACAATATGATTTCCGTTCTGCATGATTTACAACGGATGGGCTTACGGTTATTTCTGATAGGATTAGCGAAACTCTCCGTGGAGGCTTCCTTTCTAGGGCAAATGCTCTTGACATAACAAAGGTCTTAAATAAGTATGAAATAAAGGTCTAATTACAAGATCTCCAGCTATGGTATAGCTGGAAATGTCTTTTCGATGATTAAAACATTTCTCTCTAATAGGTTGATAAGAGTATTGGTTGATGGGCAGAAATCAGAAGCTCATAGTATTAATGCTGGAGTCCTTCAGGGGCCCATCCTGGGTCCAAATCTTTTCCTGATCTATCACTCGTAGACATGTATGCTGACAACACTACCATCTATGACAGCACAACAAAGGCCGTAAACGACCAAGTTCTCTCAGCTTGTCTCTCCTTATATCTTGAGCATGTGGTACAATAGGGAAAAGTGCCTGGTTACTTTCAATGCATCTAAAACCAAGCTTTTATCTTTGCATCATCAACGTTCTGATCCTCATCTGAGATCAATTGAAATGAATGGCTCTCGTCTTGGGTAGGCCTCGTGTTTTGACAAGCTTCTGGCTTGACCTTTACTCCTGATCTAAAATGGAATACGTACATCAAATCTGTTGCCAAGGTCGCTAGAAAAATGATGGGATCCTTCTATCGATCCAGTAGATATCTCTCTGATGATGCAATACTCTACCTATATAAGAGCTAGGTTCGTCCCAGGATGGAGTATTGCTGTCACATTTGGGCAGGAGCTGCTGGAAAATCTTATCCTGCCTTGACAGAGTTCAGAATAGACTGTAGCTTAGTAGGGGATGCCCTTTTCTCTTCTCTGCAATCTCTTTCTCACAGAAGAGACGTTGCGAGCTTGTCTCTGATGTATCGTTAATTTCCTGGAAAGTGCTCGTCTGACCTTCAATCTATGGCCCCCCCTTGCCAAAAATTAAGGAGAAACACTTGTTTGGCTGAAAACACTATCAATAATCTTCCCCACTCTTTAACTGTGCCTAAACCGAAACGTAGATTCCATGACCAAAGCTTCTTCCAAAAAACTGCACACCTGTGGAACTCCCTTCCGTTTACCTGCTTTCTAGCTGACTATAATATGGTCGTCTTCAAGTCCAACGTAAACAAGTTTTTGACGAGCCGTTCTCCTTAAGTAATCAATTTACCAAATTTACACTTCTAACGATTACTATGATAGTGTCTTTTGGACCACTGAACACTCTTGAACTCTTATCCTCGAGTGGCTTCTGGGCCTTGCTAATTAGTGATTCCTTTGTAAAAAAAAGAAGCTTTTGATAACTAAGATAAAAGCTGTAAGACGGCTGGTTGTATTTTCCCGAGAACACATTAGCAGACGAGATGTACGTGTCATAGATGCTCATTCTCTCGCACTTCGATCAAACAGAATTTATTATTACTGAACATATTTACTATGCTGTAAGAGATTAATATTAAAAAATACAAAGAATAACGGTCGAGGCATTCGTTGTTTATACAATTAGCACAAACTTCGTTGTTATTATCATTAGTGCTTTGCGTTTTTAGATTCGACTATGCATACTGTAAAAGGGCTCTGTCCGTCGGTACGTTTGTTGGCCTATGGCGTTTAAGTTTGAAATACTAATTTCCTTGTTAAATGCGCTGTCTAGTAAATAAATACTAACTCGCGTTGCTTTCACATAACTCGAACTCATTTCGTCAATCGGCCAGTCGATTACCCTGTTATGCTTATGTTTGAAACAGTACCCCTATATATAGCATGTTTGAGGCATTGTAAATAGGTAAGTCTAAATTAGTGAAAGATTGCGTTCAACTAATTATTTTCACCATTGTATACAGCTGTCGAGTGTCATTTTGTTGACAGATAACAAATATTGCTGGTTTTTTTTTTACATGTTGAAAACAGGCGGCACAATAGGTATTGGCGTTCTTCTGGTTCAATGGCAGTTTTTTTTTATGTTAATATATTATTTTTTTTCTCTTTGGAGCAAAGATGGTGGATAGTTTTGTTTTTCTTTTAGTGGTTCAACGTTCAAATGTACATGCGACTTTTCCAGGACTCTTTCATCACCACTACGGAGGCTAGCTAAGAAAATGATGCAGTCATCTAAATGAACTGACCATAAACAGAAAACTGAATCAATCAAACAGTCTGTTGCAAATGATAGGGTTATTGCCGTTCGTTTTTATTGCTATTATTTTGACGGAAGAAGCACAGCAAACTACTCCATTACTTTTTCTGGGTTGCAAATTCAAGGTTAGAATGATGATTTTCTCCGGAATTAAACAAACGTTCTATCTAGTGTACTTATGATTAATGTATTCACTACTACTACTACTACTACTACTACTACTACTACTACTACTAATAATAATAATAATAATAATAATAATAATAATAATAATAATAACAATCAATAATCTTTACTCAATTAATGAGCAGTAATAGTAAATAGTGAAAATGTACCGTACTTTGGGTTAATTGCGCCAAATCTGGGGGTATGGTGACAACTAAAAAAAGTGCTCTTTATACGCGTGGTTTCCAAAAGAGCACTTTTCGCTAGTTGATGCAATCACCCCGGAGTTGGCGCAATTACGCCAAAGTACGGCATATATTATATATTTGTGGCTGAATATAAAGCAATAAAGATGATGAATATAAACCAATTAACGTAATGGATTAAAAAATGAAAAAAGTGTTAACTAACCAGGTTTCGTTCCTAGCTCAACATGACTAAAGCGAGGTAAATTTGCGATTAAACATGTCATGAATACGAGGGGCGTGCAATAAGTAATGCCTCTGACCCGCTTCCAGTTGTCTGATATAGCTGAAATGTTGCATGTGCATTTATTTATATCTCTACGGGTTATGTGGCAAATTACAGCTCTAAACTAATTTTGGTTTCTGTTTTACAGGTGTTTGAACTTAGTCGGGTGTGAAATGGAGCCTGTTGAATGTCGAGCAGTGATCCGGTTTTTGTATTTTAAAAGACGCACACCACAGGAGACTTTTGATGAAATGAAAGAAACTTATGGTGATAATGTCCCATCATATGACCTTGTAAAGCGCTGGCATCGTGAATTCAAACATGGACTGAAGTATGTGGAACTGCTCCCAGACCTGGTCGCCCCCTCATCTGCCATTGATGAGACATCTGTCCGTCAAATTGAGGCTGCCATTTTGGAAGATCGGCGCATTACTATTCTCCAAATAGCCCAAGATGTCAAGATTAGTACAGGGTCTGTGGAAAGTATCATTCATGACCATATGCATTAGGTGTCTGCCAGATGGATTCCCAGGTTGTTCACACCATTACAGAAGCGAAAACGCGTCGAGTGCTCGAGGATGAATTTTGAGATGTGCCAAGAAGATGAGTCAAAGTTTTTTAAAAGACTGATTATACAGGATGAAACCTGGGTCCATCGCTATGATCCAGAGACCAAAGCCCAGTCAATGCAGTGGAAGTACTTGGACTCACCACCTCCAAAGAAGGCAAGGCTGCAGCCCTCCACTAGCAAAGTCATTCTCACAGTCTTCTGGAACTAGGACGGACTAGTGATGACAGATTTCCTGGCAAAGGGTACCACAATTATAGGAGCCTATTATGCTTAACTTTTAAGGAAATTAAGGGAAGCTATCAAAATCAAGAGGCGGGGCAAGATCAGTAAAGGTACCCTCCTCCTACAGGACAACGCTCCGGCCCAGAACTCGAACACCGCCAGATCAGAAGCACGGGCGTGTGGTTATGAAATCCTTCCCCATCCTCCCTACTCGCCTGACCTTGCACCCTCTTACTTTCACCTCTTCCCAACCATGGAGTTGTTTTTGAAAGGAAAGCGTTTATCAGATGATGCAGCCTTGATTTCTGAAGTCACGTCGTGGTTGAAGGACTAACCTGGTGGGGTTCTACAAAAACGGTCTCCAGAGCTGCATCAATGCATAACTCTGGGTGGTTCCTATGTAGAGAAAGGCTAATAACTGTACCAAGTTTCGTTGCTCTACTGCTATGGGAAGTGGG
Organism: Euprymna scolopes; assembly: GCF_053919585.1. Taxonomy (NCBI): domain Eukaryota; kingdom Metazoa; phylum Mollusca; class Cephalopoda; order Sepiida; family Sepiolidae; genus Euprymna; species Euprymna scolopes. The sequence goes on from NW_027633523.1 coordinate 14,286, forward strand.
TCAGGACCATTTCTTATTGCACGCCCCTCGCATGGTAGATGAGAAAAAATATAATACAAAAGCTATAGAAATATAGTTGCAGTGCACGCTAGATTGGGCGGACATCACAAATATTGGAGTTTCGTTTGAAACAACACGTACCATCAAAGATTCGTTATGAAAAATTTCACCGTCTGACATTCTGAATAATACATATGGTTTTGCCGTCTGCAAGCACCTAATAAATAACCATGGCTGTGCCACGAATTTCAGAGTCGACAGACTCGACTTTTTATTTAACAATCCTTGAAACCATTTTTATTAAGTCCTTGAGACCTTCTCTTCGAGAAGAAAAAGAAAATGTCTTAGGATTTAATCTGATTTCTATGTGATTTTTTTCGCGTTCATTTATTTCTTCCTTTTCACCGATCAGTATTGAGTGACAATGGGTACTGCTTGTAAGTGTTACGTGCGTGCAAATGTGGAGCATGACTTGTCAAATGTCTCTAGAGTCGACGTTACTGTGTTTCAGCTACAATGATATGTGTAAGACGACTGGCAATAATGCCGAGTAAAGGGCAGAGCACACACACACACCTGCTATTTCTGGTTCTAGTATTGACAAGGTTTTATGCCACTTAACGTCGGTTATCTGACGGAAACTGATCTGCCAACCTGTCCATGTAATAAACATATATATATATAAATATATATATATATATATATATATATATAT
>NW_027633523.1:22500-39153 GCF_053919585.1 Euprymna scolopes
GCGAAATATAACGAGGAAACCAATGGCTATTATATGATCATATGAATGGTATAAAAAGAAATTATCATTTCTTCAAAATAGAATAAATTCTGACTGACATTTATGATTACTAGAATTAAAAAAAATTCGTACCAGTAAATTATACAACGTATTGTGGAGTTCCCTCAGTATTCCACTAGACTTCAGTAATAATTTATAAGTCTTATTTAACATGACTTTATCTATAGAATAACACGGATCTTATTTATGTTCGATTTACTTCAATAAAAATGTGTGATAATAAACTTAATAATTATGAAATTTTTTGGTTCGTCTGGACGTCTTTGTTTGCGTGCTTGAATTTTTACGCATTATTTATGCTTTTATATATATATATATATATATATATATATATATATATATATATATATACACAGAGAGAGAGAGAGAGAGAGAGAGAGAGAACGAGAGAGGGAGATTTATATTGTAGACATTTTAGAATCGGATTATGCAAATGCTAAGTTGGCTATAGGTTAAAATTCTTTTTTTTTCCGAGAATTTAAATTGCATTCTTTATTTTTACATTATTTTACTCAAAGTGTCGTAAGATTTCTCTCTCTCTCCTTATATATATATATATATATATATATATATATATATATATATATATATATATTAGTTATATTAATATATATATATATATATATATATATATATATATATATATATATACACTAGCAGGGAGACCTGGCGTTACTTTCGATTTAAAAAGGCTTAACAAAAATTTCACACTTCTAATATTTTTATTGTCATCGAAATCGGTGAAATCGTCCGTTCTTCAATCAAATCAATTGATTTCTTGCTCTAATCAGGAACTCACTATTGTGCATTGGGAGGAAGGTTCTCGTGCCTCCTGGCAGTGATTTAGTTCACAAGTCATTGTAGTCTACACTGCAATGTAGAGAACCTGCTGCTGATTTTATGAAATTGTGTTTAATTTTATATAATCACTTGAATTAAGTTTAAAATACAAATGTCAAGTACAATGAATCAATTATACTCTAACCAGAAGCGTTCATTTTGAACGAATCTCTGTCTTATCAAAGAACTTTCTGTTTATTTTATAGGCCGATCCATTCTGCTTGTGTTGTGGTAAAGGTTCTTAAATGCAATTGTGTTGGTAGGTTGCATAAACGTGTTACCTTTCACCAAAATTGGAATGTTTCTTCTTTAATCAGATTTTTTTCGATTATCAATTTTTGATACATATCAGAGATATTCCGATACAAAATCTATCTGAAAACATTCTCAGGTGCATTTGTTATTAATGTGTGTAATTAAAAGAAAATCGGCGCAGCCGTTTTGGAGCCTTTGGGGAACGAACTCACCCACACAGACAAAGCGCATTTTATAAGTAGAGAAGTGATAAACTTCTTTCGAGTTAACGAAAATAAGCATTAAGAAATTTGCGTGCGAGGTTTGAACCTACAGATACATGATGCAATAAAAACAAAACACGTAAATTTTCAAGTCTTTTAAAATTCTTTGCAGCTAATGAAAAAGAATCCAGAAATTTACGTGCGGTGTTTAAAACTACGGACAACGTCATACTGAAAAAAAATAAGCACGTTATCAACTTACGCACAGTAGAATTTTCACGGTCCGTTGTTCTATCCATGCTGCTAAGCGATGAAATGGAGAAATGGTTTTACCGATGATGAATAAATTAAAATAACGCTTTCGATTATCGGTAATTATCGAGGGTAATCTAAGATACAACTTAACTAAGATCCCTTCCTGACTTATACACAAAGTGCTGTTAATTTTAAAGAAATATTGTTCAGCCGCTTTGGAGTTTATAAGGAATGAACTCGCATACACACTGTTGTTGAATTTCATTATATATATATATATATATATATATATATATATATATATATATATATATATATATAAAACTGAGTAGATTTCAACCTCAGTATACTATTCGGGAGATACCTTCAACACCAACGAGAACTCTGCCACGATAGCATTCGAGAGAGTATGGTATCAACACTAATCTCATCCGTGTCATATACGACAAGACCAGCAGTGCTGGTTACCTCAACGGGGGCATTGGGGACTGGTTCCGAACCACAGTTCGAGTGAAACAGTGATGTTTGCTCTGACCGACATTCTTCAATTTCTTGAAAGAATTATGGCAACTTCATTTGAAGATTATCAAGGAACAGTCAGCATCGGTAGCAAACAATCACAAACTGCGTTTTGCTGATGATATAGACGGACTCACAGGCTCAGAACAAGAACTGAAGTACGTCCTCAGGCAACTAGAGAGAACATCCATAGCTTACGGCATGGAAATCAGTGCAAACAAACTGATGACAAATAGTTATAATGGAATCCAAACTGACGTTATTGCTAACAAAGAAAAGTTTGAAACCGTGAAGAATTTCAAATACGTTAGAGCAATAGATTCAGATCAGTGATCCAAGCCTGAAGTATTTGCCAGAATTGCAATGGCAACTGCAACACTAGTATAGTTGGACATCATTTAGAAGCACAAGAAAATCGAGCTCAGCTCCAAGATAAGACTCATGCGTTCCCTTGTCCACTGAGTTTTCCTGTATGCTTGTGAAAGATGGACCCTTACAGCAGAACCAGGGAAGAGGATTCACGAATGAGATGCATTAGCAGACTGTTTGGCATCCCTTACAAAGACCGCATACCAAATGAGGAAATCAAAAACAGAATAAGATAAGCCATTGCTCTTACGAAGATCTTCTTACCACAATCAGGAGGTGCAATCTAAAATGGTTCGGCCATGTAACAGGAGGAGAGAGGCTTACCAAGACAGTGCTCCAGGGAACAGTCAGAGAAGGAAGAAAGAGAGAAAGGCAGAAGACGAGATGGGAAGAAAATATCACAGATTGCAAAGGAAATCAAACGTTCGGAGTACAGGGAAGGATAGCTAGGACTGTTTGACAGGCCATCTGCAGTGCCCGAAAACGGCAACCGGTTGAACATAATGATATATATATATATATATATATATATATATATATATATATATATATATATATATATATATAATAATGGAGACGAATGTTTCTTTAAAATAGACATTTGTGGCGGTTATTTATGGGCGCCGCTACTGTATGTCTGTGGATAGAACTGCTGTCAACGTGATGGTTCTAGATTCACTCCGCGACTTAAGAAAGGTGTTAGTCGAGCCTCACTGGGGAGTTGTGCAACAACGAAACAGGAATGTATGACTATATATATATATATATATATATATATATATATATATATATATATATATATATATTATAATATTACACGGTTAAAACAAAAACAAAGCCTAAAACAAAACAATATATTTTCTATAAAAAAAATGACGAATGGGATAGAGAGATAACACGATAAATAGAGAAAGAGAGAGGAGGGAAGGTAGGGGTTTATATAATTATAAAGTGGGAGATGTCAGATGTAGAGGCAGGGAGAGGTAGATTTTTATGAGGGAAATTTACACACACTTTTAACTTTTCCATATTCTTGTCTACGATACCAGGCAATGCCTAGTAATTATGCTAGTAAATAAATTATGCTAGTAAATACATTTTTAGATTTGTATTTAATAAACTTCATTGTATGTGTAGAATTTATCATGCATTAGTTAAATGGTTTATTTCCATATTTATTCTTTAATGTTCGCGCGCCTTGATACTTATTAAAACGCTTTTCATACATCCACGTGTAAATAGTGTCGTTGCAATAAAGACTTGGCTATGAGCAGCGCGACGTAGTTAATTACCTGTAATTATATTTATTTCTATGCCGTCCGCCATTTTACAACGCTTAATTTCGAATAAAAAACAAGCTGTAATTAAATCAAATATTTAATCGAGTTTCGATTGTTTGAGTATAGAAGGAAATATTTAATCCCAGAGCACAATTATTTTTTTTAAAGTGTTATTTGCTCTAAAATGATATGAATAACACGGAAGGGGTTGAACAGATAAATTAATTTCAATTTTGATTAATTCTTATAATCACGGTTTGAACAAATCGTTAAATTGCAGTGATTTAAAAACGGCAATTCGTTTGCCGTAACAAAAGACATTAAAAGAAAACAGAAAGTACCTCTGTATGAAGGTGTCTTCTTTATTAATATAAGATATCAACTTTTCGAACAAAGGTAACGTGTGAACAAGATGAGGATAAATTGTTATATTGACAAAAACTAGATAGATCCATACATATATAAAGAAAATATTGTAGTAGATAAAGGCTGAAAGCTTCTTAATGCCACCGAATGGAATCTTTAACAAAAATCAAATCATAGTTACAATAAAAAATACTCGATACCAAAAATTCCAGCCCTTATCTTATGCGTCCTTCAATATTCAATTATGAATATACAACACTATTTCTTTATCTCTGCTCAAGTACACATACCACATGTGCACCTTTGCAGTGCTCAAAAATGTACGCTACCTAGCCGTCGCTTATAATAGATTAACAGTTTTGGAAGGACGAGGGGTTTTGTAAGAGATTAACTGTTATTTCAACTTGATAGTCCAATTCGTCCACAAGAATAGTTGCGTGGCACATTAATAATCGCGTTATCACTGCACCTTACTTTTTTCGGATTGTATGTGTAAGGTTATCCGAAGAGTATTCAGAACAGTTTTTAAGCTATTTTAGAACTGAAGAGGACCATCACAGCTCAAATCAGATTAATGATACGAACGGAGACCGTCAGCGTTATTGTAAATTTTACTCGATGTGTCCAGATGTAATTATAATAAAACAGCGTGAAATAAAGATTCTTGGAGATTCATGATTTACTCTTAGTAGACAAGTCAAATATATGATCAAATTTATTTCTACCAAATATGTTTGAACTGTGGAATGGGATTACTGATTAATTCCATTAGAGACATTTGCACGAATGGCTTTTTATATATATATATATTATTGTTTCGGAAAGTGTTTATTACGTGATAGTTAAAAAATATTTAATATTCCTTCAATTTGTAGCGTTTGCATAATTTTGTAATCAAGTTATAGTTTGAATCACAGTAAGATCAGATTTAAGAATACAAGGTGGCTTTCTCAGAGTATTACATACTATAGAAAGCTTTACTTTTTGAAAGCCTCCTGTATTCAATATAAAGTTTCATTTTCCTCCATGAGCTCTAAAAATGAATAAAGGTAAATGAATAACCGTACCTACAAAATACCAATTTCTTATGTCTATAGACTTAAATATTCAAGGAACATTTAGACAAGTCCTATATTTATAGCACTATGCAATTTACTCCCGAAAGATATAAACAGGTCCAGGCAAGAATATACGACTATAAACACTTTTGCCGAAGTGAAGCTACATTGATATCGGTCAATAAAAAATGGGTGAACATTTAGTAATACGAGTTGCTAGATAATGCTCACCTTTATTACAAGAATTCTGAGACTGCTAATTGTCCATCAATTACAGAAAATTGCTTACAGATATAAACTTAATAAATTTTGGAAAAAGAGTATGAAGTGAATCTTGCATTAAATTTCGACAGCCTCGTAACCCTCCCTACCGTTACTTTCTTCTTATATCCTAACATTCGATAAGCGGGGGTTCTTACAGAGAGGGGGGTATAGCTGTTTTCTAGATCGGAATATATCCATTTAAAAGTTATAACTGGCTAGTCTTTGATTTTGATTTAGTATTCTTCTAGTCCCTTACAAAAAGTGGCTCCATGTCCTGTTTGGAGCGATTGTCATAAAAAGAACCACGTATTCTTAGATCGTTCCATGTTGAATGTGACACCTAAAATTGAGATAGCTTTACTATATCCAGATCATGAAGACATATATTTACAGATCTGATTAGATCAGATCAGAGAGATATTCCAGCTGTCCCTAATATTAAGAAAAAAAATGCATACCTATGCTAAGAATGTAAGTAATATTTCTCACGTCGTATCTTTTCTTCTATTTTTTCTGTGGATCAACTTCAATGATACGAATATCGGACGTTATGCTGGTGAACAAATAAAGGGGAGTGATGAATATACTCCGATGTTATATTCTTTTTATTAAGCGTTATGGCAAATCAAATTAATCAATTATTTTTTTCAAAACTATAAATATTATATGACTAGCTGACATTTATATAAATATAAATAACAGTTTAATCAATAGGGCATAATTACGTTGACACACGAGTTCCCGTCAGATCACCGAAGTTAAGCGACGTTCAGCCTGGTCAATACTAAAATGGGTGACTATTTGAAAATTCCAAGTGCTGTATGTTCTCTCCACTTATCTCGACATTGTTTGCAGTCAGTCTTGGGTCTCACCTTGCAACTAGATCCAAGCAATGCCAATTCAGAAGAGGTAGGTAAAGGATTGTGTAACTCTTGCCTTAAAATTACACGCGCAGGTACCCTTACAAGAGTATATGTTATCTCTTGAGACAAAACGGGGACATCGAATTCAATAAACCATCTTCATTAGCAAAAAAAGTAGGAAAGTTCAACAAGTCAGATAAAATAGATTTAGAAGATATTGCATCTATAAATACTCTCTGAATATTTATCCCTGGCTATTCTAAATGTGGACATAGTATACAGTATCATGACATCGTCAGGGACCAGAAACACGGACACAGACTGGTTCGTAGGTGGTCGATGTCAACGTCTATCTCTTAGTCTGCCTATCTCTCGAACTGACGGACTGTTTTCTGATAAGCACGCTAAGCTTTAGTTATTTTATTGGTAACATTTGCTTAAACGGAGTTTTTTCATGACAAATTAATCAAGTTGCGTTTTATGGAATCGTACGATTGGGAAATAGGTGAGATCTTTTGTTTCACCTATGAAGTTCAGTATTCTACTCAAAATATGTGACAGAGAAGACTATTTATCGAATATAGCTGGTACATTCATTACTCCATAAAACGGTATTAAATGTGAACCGCCGGGTTTTAAATTGCCAAGAATCCTTTTAATTTTGTGAAAAAATGGCTTTTAAAAAATTAGTACAAACCTTATTTTATGCAAGTTGCAGTGTTCGTTTGCTAATAAAATAAAAAGAAAATAAAACAATAGCTGCGGCTTCTCTTTATATGCTTACAATCTCTTCATATACTATGCAATTAAAATGCTTCTAGTTTTGAATAAAAAGGCTGATTTTTCAGAGATTAAGGCAGTTTGGAGTTAGATGTTGGAGTAGCGAGTTTTACCAGCAGAGATACAAGTCCCGCTGTTGTGAGTATTTGAGTTGTGAGTTTTGACAGTAGTGTGTCGAATTAAACCTCAGAAATTGTTACTTGGAAAGTGTAGAATAGTTAACGGTTGAGTATTTAACCAGAGCAAATTGTTTTCACTAATCAATGATGTTTGTAATTAATCTATTAAATAAAAAAAAAATCATTTGCTTTACCGAAGTACAAGGGGCGGCAATATACCGCTCGCAGACCGGATCAAGCCCGCGAATGCATTTTGATCGGCACCCGAGCCTGATTACTAATGACTTTAACATGAGAGACTAGGCTTTCGTATTCAACAAAAGAATTGCTGTTATCTTTCTCTCATCCACACAACCGATTTTGTATACAATGACTTCAAGAACACGATAAAAATCCAATCACCTAAAAAAATAATAATAATTGAAACAAAATCTGAGAGTTTATTTGTCCTAATGAGCGATCGACTTGCGACAGACATTGGACGGGGACAGCTTGAAAAAAAAATATTGTCTCAATCGACCTGCATTTAGTTTCTCCAACAGTAAACCTCTATCGCTTATTTTTTGTTCCTACTCTTTGTAATTTACTGGAATATTTCAATGTGCCATGTTTTGATCGTATACCCCCCCCCGCTCTTCACAAAGAATTATTTCACTGATTTTTGTGCACGCTGATTTGCTTGATACATACCACTCGTTTTAAAGATTAATAACTCTGCAAATAAATGGTCGGATCCTTCTATCGATCGAGTAGATTTCTCACTGCTGATGCAATTCTCTATCTATATAAGAGCCAGATACGTCCAAGGATGGAATAATGTTGTCACATATGGGCAGGGGTAGCTAGAAAAGACTTTTCCTGCCTTGATAGGGTTCAAAATAGACTTCGTGGCCCGGTGGGAGATGTCCTTTTCTCTTCGCTGCAACCTCTATCTCACAGAAGAGATGTTGCGAGTTTGTCTCTGCTTTATCGTTATTTTCATGGAAAGTGTTCAACTGAGCTTCAATCCATGGTCCCCCCTCCCCAAACTTTCACAAGAAACACTAGACTAGCTGAAAACATTATCAATAATTTTCCCCACTCTTTATCTGTACCTAAACCTAAACATAGATTCCATGATCAAAGCTTCTTTCGTAGAACTGCACGCCTGTGGAATTGTCTTCCGTTTTCCTGCTTTCCGGCTGACTACAATATGGTTGTCTTCAAGTCCAACGTGAACAAGTTTCTGATGAGCCGTTCCACTTAAGTTAACAAATTTACCGAACTTCCATTACTATCGATTACTATATTGTCCTTTTGACTACTCTACACTCTTTAACCCTTATCCTTGAGTGGCCTATCGGCCTTGATAAGTGGTGACGCCTATGTAAAAAAAAAAAAGAAAGTTCAACAAATTATTAATGTTTTATCTGCAGAAATAAAGTTCAAGTGAATCGATGCTTTTCGTATGATATTTACGTTTTCAAAAAGTTATGAATGTAGTGTAGCTGCTCAAGATTACCACGAGGAAGTATTTTACTCTCAGTTATTTATAAAAAAGACGTTGGGGTTTTGCCAAATAATTTACCAAATAACTACATATATTTTATTTGTTAGCATCCATTGTGGATATAGTGATATTTAAATCTATTTCAAAGTAAAATTCAACTTTTAAATGAAATATATAATCATAAGGGCTAGGACAACAGCATATTATTTTCGTTGTTTTTACTGTTGAGTATATATGCGACACAATTAATCAACCGAGGATCACATCCCTCTACATAAAAATATATAAGATATCAATGGATATATACGTGAGAATCAAAACAAGGAAAGAATATGCTGTTGTTGTTGTCATAGCACTACTAATCATATTGTTGCGTTTGACAAAAATTATTTGGTGGGACCATCACTTTAGAAATATAAATTATTCTTATTTCCAATTATTCCAAGAAAAAAGGCACCGCATGACTAAAAGCTATTTGTGCATATAATAAAGGATTTTCGAAACGAATTTGTATCACGTTTTGCTGACTTCCGTCTGCATAAAAAATGTTTCCAAACTGTTTGCTACACATTTTGATATGCAGCTGGATGGAGTATCAAACGTTTATTCCAAAGATATTTCATTAATTGATTTTAACGCAAAATACATTTTTCCCCGAGTGGAAATAATTTCAAATAAAGGATCCACAAATAAAAAAAGTTATCAATGTGAACAACTATTTTTTTTTCAAAATTGAAGCAAACTAAGAAGAATTTGAGAACAAGATTGACTGATAACTAGCTTAAACTTATCTTGCACCTTGCATCAACAACTTTGCAACCAAATAGTGTGACACGCTCAATTAAGAACATATCACAAAGTTACCCATTGATTCGGTAGTTGTTTATGTTAGTTTAACGTCGCTGCTATTTATTTATGAATAAATGATTCAAACAATGTTTCAATTGAATAAATTATATTTTACTACCATAACCATCTTTCGATGAAATAATTAATTTTATGTGTATTTAACACACGTTGTTAAATATTAATATGCAATAAAAAAGGATTTCTTATTCATTTAACCTAACTCACTAGAAAAAAGAGAGATTCAATTCCAAACACAGATCTCAATGTTCTGTTCCTGACAAAACATATGTGTGCACCAGAGAAGTGACATTTTTTGTTGTGAAGTTCGCTTTTATTGTAAATATCTGATCACTGTGAGACTATGTAACCTTTACTTATTTAAATATGAACTTAATATCAATTATATTTTACTACTATAACCATCTGTCGATGGAATATTTTATTTCATGTGTCTTAAACACTCGTCGCTAAATATTAATATGCAACACTTAACAAATGAAATTTATTGTTAGTTTCAATAAATTGGCTATACATCTAAGTGCATTAAAAATGTTAGACTATCTACCAAATATCTTACCTGAGGTTTATTTACCAAGTCACGTTGCCTATTTTTAATGTAAAATAATGTGTGCATATTTGCTATGAGTTTATCTAATTATTATCCGATTCATAAATGTGTGGATGATATCGTATATGTACTATATACTTACAACTGTTTGTACTCGTATGTATCGGCAAGTGTGTTTCGTTCGTGTTTAACTGTTTGTGGTTCTTTTGTGGTACAATTTTCAATAACAATTCCAAACATATGCGTCATAATTTCATCCACTTCCTTTCGATTGATTTCTTGTCACTTTGAAGTATTTCTGGCGTTCTTTGAGGAAAACTAATGTTGTTCGCGTTTGTAATTTTAGATTTCTTTTTAGCTTTCTGATTTCTTAATATTCATTTTAATTATAGGTCAAATGTTTAGGTTGACAAGCGTATGCATTTGTGATTCTTCTTAATTTTACCTCACTGATCTGTAATTATAACACGAACCAGCCTAATGACTCCAATGAGTTGAGAGATTCCATATATGGAGCATGATAACGTACATGCCAACATAACATTTTATTAGCGTATTATTGTATAGATTAATACATCTGTGTTAAATAAAACCTACTTTAAAATGATTTTTTTAACTAGATAAGGTAAGTCGTGATTTCATCAGTAGAATATAAAATTAGGATTTGAACTAACGTGTAACGAGCTGGCGTCATGCAATGATATTTGATATGCGAGGGAAATTGCGCGGGTTACCTATAAATCACCGGGAAAATAGTGGGTAACGTCATGAATAAGATGGTTTTCGTTTTCTAGTTGGGTTTTTTAAATTTTTTGTCCGCGTTGAACGTTTATCCGCTAGCGAATGGTCTTAGTCGTTGAAGCTCATTCCCTTCTCAAGTACTTATAATACGTTCATATTTATCAGAGATAGTCTTTCCAGAGAAGCTAGTAAACTCTGTGAACCTATGTATATCGTCTTTTGGTTAGCTCTTGCAGTCTTTTTTCTTGCGTGTTCTATAAAATCATTCGAATTAATAATAACAGGCGTGTTTCTACTTTCCTGATCTATCACTAGAAAAAAGTGTGGCACAAAATCGTTTTTAATGTGATGAACAACCGGTTCATCAGACAGGCGCACTCTGTAAGGAATCAAAAAGCAAGACTTGCCTTATTCTGGAAGAGATTCCTTTCCATCGAGTAATGACATTATTAGTGCAGCAGTAGAAAAGATAATACACTTGGAAAAAATGATGTATTTCTGAAAAATACAAAAATAAATTAAAACGTATTGGGAAGGGGATTATGATCATCCTTGTCACTGTACCTTATATATATAATATATATACATATATATATATAAATATATATATATGTGTGTATACATATGTATACATATATATATATATGTATATATAAAGATATATATATATATAAATATATATACATGTGTGTATACATATATGTACATATATATATATGTATATATAAAGATATATATATATATATATATATATATATATATATATATAATTTTCCTAAATAGAATGTTCAATCACCATAATACTACATTCACTCCAGGGTTCGTCCTACTAAAAATGCCCAAATCGATTTAAAAAAATTATATATGAACATAAATAAATAGATCATTTTTGTTGAAATAATTTCATTACGCACTGCTCTCAGCTAAAAAAAAAAACCCCAAAAAACAGATTTTCAGATTTTGTTAATAACAGAAAGTTAGCCGGAAATCCGTTTTTGTCGCCGTCCATGAACAAGTATCGAGGAACGGGCGGCAGCATCCAAAAATTGAGTAATCATTCAAACACAATAGTGTTTGAATATATGGTTAAGTGTAAGTTTTACTCATTTAGAACTGCTTTAAAGCTTCACCTCTCATTCATTTTGAGACTAAACTTCAAATGATTTTTACAGTTCATAGGTCACGTTCTCAGCTATATTTTGAAATAAAAAAATCAAATTTTGTTCATTAAAGCAAGCGTAATAATAAAATCACTGGTGTTCAATAGTTTTCAGAATGAGTAAGGAACGTAAGAGACGGTTTCTTCTGATTCGCTGTTGGTTACCATAGCAGCTTTCTCAACATTGACTTTTTTTAGAGATGATTCTTTCTGATTAGCTGTTGGTTATAATAGCAACTTTTTCGTCACCGACACCTTCACAAATGATGACGGGGATATCGCTCCCATTTCATCTTGGCTTATATATAGAGAGTAAACAAAAGTGATACTCTTCGTCGTTCTAGGGATGATAATCTTTCGCTTACGAGGTTGCTCGGTAATTCTATTTCTCTCTTTTTGTCCCCTTTTTCTGTTTATTTACTAAATTACGTCTTTTAGTTGTTTTTTTCTTTATTTAGTCAATTTATGTTGGTAATAATTTTTCATGGATTGTTGACAATGCGTATTATATTGAACACAAAAAAGAAACTATTTTTAAACAAAGTCTGGAAAAATCATGGATTACATAGAAAAAGGCGACTGTGAAAAATAATACTGTTAAGATTAAACTGCTAAATTAAAGTAAAAGGACGAGTTGTTAAAACTGGAAAAGAAAAGGACAAGATATTCTAGTAAAAATATAATAAATTCATAACTTATAACATGGCAGCATAAAGAAGTTTTATAAATTCAGTTTTGCATTATATATGAATTTTTAAATCTGCAATATTTTAAATTTATTATATTTTTTTTACTAAAATATCTTGCCTTTTTCTTTTCCAGTTTTAACAACTAGTCCTTTTACTTTTCTAAGTTTATTTTTAACCATATTACTTTTCATGCACGCCTTTTTCTATGTAATAAAATATTAATCTAATTTTTGAATTGCCAGGTATAAGGGAGTGGTTGTGACAGTTGCACCCTTCTCTTATGAGAAATGTGATTAAGTGAAGATACAAACTATATTCTCTAACACCAATGTATACTATTACTACAACAAAAAGTTCAAACTTAAATGATTGTACGCTTTTATTATAATTAACGCCCACTTCTGCTGCAAACATAATCTTTAATTTCTATGCAATGATCAACTCACCCTTTCTATTTAATCAACCGAAATATATAACCCTTATTCCGTCAGCTATGACAGCGTAGAATTTTTAAGCAATTGATTTTTGTTTTATTCTTAGATAATTTACATTGAATCTTTAATCTGTTACATAGAACTGAATTTTACTTAACATCTTTATTAATTGCGATACGCGTCCGCTTTTAGTTCGTAATTTCGTATAGATCCTAGTGTTCGATAAAGATCCACATGACGAAGGTTGTAGTTTTCAGCGATCGAAACGTTTACATATATAGCATCCGAGATAACAATATCAGCCTAAAGAATACTTGTTCTGATATTATATTACGAATGCGCTTTTATTTGGCAATAAAGTTACATCTTCCTCAACCCAAACCCATGGTATTTGTAAACTTTTAATGGAAAGTGTCGTATTAGTTGAATACGGAAATCTGCGTTGTAAAATTTTTGATAGGACATGTAAGATATGCACCTCTATATGGCAAATCGTCCAACTTCGGGTTTTCAAAAAGCACGCTTGATCTGATAAGATTGTCTATTTCTATACCTGCAGAATTATTTCTCCTATACTGCCAGACTTTATGTTGGAACACGGCGCTCTATTTTTCGCTAATGCAGTCAATACATGTCAGACGCCGAAAATATAAAACCAATTACCGAAGTCTATTTTAGTAATACCAAACTTCATAACAAGCAGAATTTTCTCTTCGTGCATGGTTTGCTCTTTTCCTTAGTCTACTTCTCTCTCTCTCTTTCTCTCTCTCTCTCATCTTAATCTTCTTCCTTGATTCCTGTTGCTCTATCCTCTGACTTACAAATGTTATTTTGTAATTATTCAAATTTTTTTTATTAATCTGAAGATATTAAATAATCATTTTCCTTTTGTTGCTTCCCATTTTCTAGCATAGTTTCCTCAATCACTTACAAAATCCACCTTTGTGGTGTCTTACTTTACCTTTGTGGTGCCTTACGTTGCCTTTGTGGTGCCTTACGTTGCCTTTGTGGTGCCTGTCTTTGCTATTCGTCCGATTCTTCTATCAGACGTATTTGTCTGTCTTCTTTTTCCCAAGAACGAATCTCAATTAATCCTTCATCATTTGCTTTCTCTTTCTCTGTCTCTGTCTCTCTCTTTTTAAATCTATTTATCTTTATTATTAAATCTATTTATCTTTATCCAGGTCTCTGGCTTATTTACATGTCATACGAATTGTATAAACATATTTAAATTTTCTTTTATCATAACGCCTCATTAACATAAAAAGAATATATGTTTTATTTGACCTTTGTTTCCGGTTTTGTCTAGGCCTATGACCTCCAAAACCTGTTAGCTCTCTATTCTCAGCTTAAGATCAGTCTGGCCGGACATTATTTGGTTGGTTTGTTGGTTTTTGTTTTATGGTTTTAAGGTTATTTCATGCCAAATCCAGTGATTATGAAGAAAAATATTTTAATAAGATGTATTTATTTTTGTTTTATTTTGTTTTTTTTGTATTTTTTTGTTTTATGTGTTTTGTTTTTTTGTGTGTTTTTTTTGTTTTTTATTCATTATTTTTTTTTTAAGTTAACTTTTATTTAACCCATAGTTGGGACCCTAACAGGTACTACCACTCCGGATCAGAGGGAGCTAAGAGCAATGGATATAAAGGGATGACTCCACACTCCCTAAAGCTCACGAGTTCAGGCCACACCATCGGATATAGTTTAAAGTCATATCCAGGATCTTGCCGGACATTAAAAGTAAAACAATGCCCGCCTTAGTACCTATGCTTGACATTTGGAAACGAGTTGAACAAAAAATCGCATGCTCACTTCGAAGAAGGTCACCACAAGAATATACAAGTGCCTCCAAGGGAACCAATTGTTTCGTCAACGTCTGTGTTTTGCAGTTTATACTTAAGTATTGCTAAAAACATATGCGCGATTGTATTTTCTTAGGGGGAAATGTCATCGTTTTCCCGCATACATTGCCTTGTGTTCCCTAATTATCACTTTATCGAATTCAGACAAGGTTTAACGTTGTTTAACTTCGGTTATCTAACGAGAACCTGCATTTTAACGTGATTATCTCAGACAAAAAAAAAAAATGATATAATTAATGATCTTAAAGAAACGAAAAAAATTCTCAAATCTGAATAAAGAGGTAAATAAGTGAGAAGAAAGCAAGTGTCAGATAGAGAAATTAGGTATATATATATATATATATATATATATATATATATAAATGTGTGTGTGTGTGTAGAGAAGGAAAGATAAAAATGGCGATAAATAGAAATATATATATATATGCATGTATATGCATATCTATATATCTAATAAAAGTGAAGGTGTCTGTCTGTCTGTGTCTGTATACATTTACCTACGCAATAGATTTTTATGTGTGTCTGGTCACGAATAGGCTCCTATACGGTTGACTTTTTTAAAAAACTGATTACATATAATGATATATCGAGACACAGGAATGGTCATGTTTGATCTGGCAGAACGGTGGTTCATTAAAATTGTGGGGTCTGCATTCGCGCCTGGTCCACAAATTATGGAAATAAAAAATAAAAATAAAAAGTTTACAAGTGTTTTTTTTATATAGATGTACATAGGAATACTTTGATAAATGTTTCAACTTAAATAGGGATGGTATAATAAAATTGTGGGGTCTACGTTCGCGCCTGGGCTCCATAGAATGGAAATAGGCACAAACTTTAATAAAAACTTTTCATATCTATCTGCGTAAGTATACTTTGATAAATATGTTTCAGTTTGAAGAAGTATGGTATAATAAAATTATGGGGTGTTCGTTCGAACCTGACCTCCATAGAATGGAAATATATCACAAAGTTTAACAAGTTTTTTTTTTAATATAGATACACAGAATATTGTGATAAGTGTTTCAGTGTGTACAGGTTTGGCATATGGGATTTTTCTTTTTTATTTTTACTTTCATCATATTTTGCTTTGGTTTTGATACCCCCAAATTCAACCCAAATTTACAACCCTTCCTTTTCATAACTTATCATACTTTCATAAATCAGAGTCAATTTTCTGTAGGCTGTTTTTGAACCCAGTCAACGACGGGTACTTTTGCTAATATATATATATATATATATATATATATATATATATATATATATATATATATATATATATATATGTTTGCATGCCTGCCTAAAACTTTCGACAGAGGCGACAGATCTTTACAAGATCAGTATCGTTTTGAAGTTGGACCTTTCAAACGACAAATATCGAAAAATTGGCTAAAAACATTAATACCTTCACCTCTAACTGGGTACTTTTCTACAGGGGGTCGCTTTTTCGCCGATATTTTTAAAAGTCATCCTCTCTTTTCGATTGCCTAGCCTTAATTTAAACCTACGTCACTTCCGGTTTGGCGGTGGTCGTAACAGCAAAGACGTTCCCGTTCTTTTCTCCCTTTGCGGTACGGGTTCGGGCCTTCCTTCCTACCACCACTTTTCTTTTTTTTTTTGCTTAACAC